>NC_074697.1:7212743-7222093 GCF_029448725.1 Salvelinus fontinalis
ATACATTGAAAATCTGGAGGTCATTACAATTCAATAAATACCTTCGTAAAGAAATCCCAGCATACCCTGAAAAAGTGCAATTCCACATATCCAAAGTTTCCCATGTTACTAACAAAGCAGGTCTGGATGGGATCTTGTCAAATGGATTTAAGGGCGGAAATGGAAGAGGTAATTTCATGTGGTGGGGTCTTAACATTGAGAACAGCAATATCAATGAAGCACAGGATCGCTACCTTGACAGGGAGATCCCCAACAGGCACTCCTCAAGTGCAGAACCTGGAAGGAGGCAACATCAGGAATTGTTCCTGCTAAAGGTTACCGCCTCCCCCGTCGTCAAAGATGGATCTCGATATGGGAACTACAGGTTTACCTTCGCCCTGGAGGATCTCATGCAGATGAACACAGAGCAGCTCTGTGGAGGAGAGAAGCCGGTCCTGAGAGTCGACCAAACTGTGGTTTACCAGCAGCAGATCATGTATGCAGTGGTTGTCCACAGTCCAGAGGTTAAGGACTTTGACTCATGCCCACTTCTTGAAGGTGCTGAAGCTATGTGTAGCTATAGAGAGGGAACGTACAGGCCTTGTCTGAGACACACAACTATGAATTGATCAGAGAGCACAATACGATGAAAGACAAAAAGGTTTGCAAAGGCAGGCATCAGTAGTTTGTGTGGGATCATGTGACACTAGCATTTCACATGCCTCATGGCACTGCCCTATGTGTTGACAGGAAGGACCTGATTGAAATGCTCAAAGCATGTGATAGTGTTCAACCTTTGTATAGGAGAGCAGACCCAGTGATGTCACATGAAACAGCAGCAGGCATTGTTCAAAGGTTAAAAGCTTCAGTGGCCACGCAAGAAACCTAATCGTACTATAGTAGCAATATAGAGTACTATAGAGTACTATAGGAGTGCTATAGAGTACTATAGAGTACCATATATACTCTGGCCCAGTAAAAAACCTAATCATGGACTCCTGTAAAGTACCATAGAAACTCTGGTAGATCATAAAAAGCCCGATAACAAAATGTACTTCTAAATTGTAGCCATTTTGTGAACATTCCTCTTTATCGTCTAGTTCGTGAACTTTTATTATGATGAACACTAAATTTAATTATACATACTCTCATTTACTTATTGGTGTATAAGAGAAAAGTCCAAATTCTTTATTTCTTCGACTTTAGAAGGTTGTAGCTCAGCTTCTGAATGTCTTAGAGACAAGATATTTCCATGTGCATCAGAATTGAGTCCTTGGTCATTTTACTGCTGGTTTATAGCCAAAAGCATTGCAGATTTATGCATTGTTATAGATCGGTATTTATAATCGCAAATTTGTAAAACAAATAAATAAATGACCCTTCAAATCAAGGAAACTTTGGAGCACCAATAGGTTGGGAAACCCTGTGCTCAATGATCAAAATGTAAATGTAGCCTGATAAATAGTCTCTTCTCCATTCTGTCCTGTCCTCTTCTCGCCCAACGCCTTTAAATGCTGTCATTCTATCTCGCTTTCCCTCTCCTATCCCCCTTAACCATGGCAGGGAACCTATTGGTTAAGAGTGTTGGACAGTTAAACGAAAGGTCGCTGGTTCACATCCCCGAGCTGATGAGGTGAAAAATCTGCCGAAGCGCCATTGAGCAATGCACTTTACCCTAATTGCTCCTATAAGCCGTGATAGATAAGAGTGTCTGCTAGATGACTCACATGTAACCTAATGTCACGACTGTCACTATAAAGTTGATGTTATAAAGAGACTCTCAATGTGCATCTGAAATTAACCGTGAGAGGAAGAGTGAGTTTGTTTTTCAGGTGATCTAATCTCTTTTTACCTCTATTGATCCTGTCTCTAAAACAGCTCTCAGGGTTTCTTATCAAAGCTGAGCAGAAAGTGTTTCTGAGACTTTAGCTTTTGTGCCAAGGGCCAAAAATAGCTGGGATTATCAGGATTAAAATCAATCCAGACGGAACACCTGGGATTAGACAACACATTAAAGCCTGTGATTTCTGATATCCTGTGATTTATAGCAGGTTTAGAGGCAACGTGACAACATAGCAGGATTATAGTGGTGACAGCATCTGAAAGTTTAGAGGCAACATGACAACATAGCAGGATATTAGTGGTGACGGAATTTGAAGGATTAGAGAAGCAACATAGCAGGATAATAGTGATGACAGCATCTGAAGGGTTAGAGAAGCAACATAGCAGGATATTAGTGGTGACGGAATTTGAAGGATTAGAGAAGCAACATAGCAGGATATTAGTGGTGACAGCATCTGAAGGGTTAGAGAAGCAACATAGCAGGATATTAGTGGTGACGGAATTTGAAGGATTAGAGAAGCAACATAGCAGGATATTAGTGGTGACAGCATCTGAAGGGTTAGAGAAGCATCATGACAACATAGCAGGATATTAGTGGTGACAGAATTTGAAGGATTAGAGAAGCAACATAGCAGGATAATAGTGATGACAGAATTTGAAGGATTAGAGAAGCAACATAGCAGGATAATAGTGATGACAGCATCTGAAGGGTTAGAGAAGCAACATAGCAGGATATTAGTGGTGACAGAATTTGAAGGATTAGAGAAGCAACATAGCAGGATATTAGTGGTGACAGCATCTGAAGGGTTAGAGAAGCATCATGACAACATAGCAGGATATTAGTGGTGACAGAATTTGAAGGATTAGAGAAGCAACATAGCAGGATAATAGTGGTGACAGCATCTTAAAGTTTAGAGAGGCAACATGACAACATAGCAGGATAATAGTGGAGAGAGAGAGAGAGAGAGAGAGAGAGAGAGAGAGAGAGAGAGAGAGAGAGAGAGAGAGAGAGAGAGAGAGACACAGAGAGAGAGAGAGAGAGA
This sequence comes from Salvelinus fontinalis, assembly GCF_029448725.1. Taxonomy (NCBI): domain Eukaryota; kingdom Metazoa; phylum Chordata; class Actinopteri; order Salmoniformes; family Salmonidae; genus Salvelinus; species Salvelinus fontinalis. Next base: position 7,215,608 of record NC_074697.1, read on the forward strand.
GAGAGAGAGAGAGAGAGAGAGAGAGAGAGAGAGAGAGAGAGAGAGAGAGAGAGAGAGAGAGAGAGAGAGAGAGAGAGAGAGAGAGAGAGAGAGAGAGAGAGAGAGAGAGAGAGAGAGAGAGAGAGAGAGAGAGAGAGAGAGAGAGATTTCCCTTCCAGGACCAGATGCAGTAGTGTTTAGGTAAGTATGTTAACAACAACAGATACTCAGAGACATCAGAGCCCAAGTGTTTAGTGAAGTATGCCGGCATCATTAGGTTAAAGTAGGTTAACAACAACAGCAGATACTCAGAGACATGTTCACATACACAAGAACATAGGAGTCAGAACTCCATCTCTCCCCAGGGAGATCTCTCATTCCTATTGTATGTAAAAACAACAACAACTGAACAACATGGTCATAAAGACATGAAAACCTGTCACATCTCTCTCTCTGTCTTTCTCTCGCTCTTCCTCTCTCTTTCACTATCTCTCTGTCTGTGCATTCTGAACACTCTCCTATCTACCAGATCAGTTTGTTGTTTAGAAAGAGGTACGGCAAGACAGAATTCTAAAAATCAACTCAGCAGCAGAGTTAGAGATACCAGACTGAGTAAATACAGGAGAGCTGCCTGTCAGGAGTCTGACATTGTGTGTGTCTGTGTGTGTGTGTGGTGTGTGCGTGCATGCGTGCGTGCATGTGTGCATCAAGCACAGACTAATCAGCATGTGTGTAAAATGCCACTTCATGAAAGGTTTTGGTTTCAGTTTTGCTAGTTGTATTGTGGATGTGGATGAGGGATGGGAGGGATGGGAGGGATGGGGGGATGAGGGATGGGAGGGATGGGGGGGATGAGGGATGGGAGGGATGGGAGGATGAGGGATGGGAGGGATGGGAGGATGAGGGATGGGAGGGATCGGGGGATGAGGGATGGGAGGGATCGGGGGATGAGGGATGGGAGGGATCGGGGGATGAGGGATGGGAGGGATGGGGGGATGAGGGATGGGAGGGATGGGAGGATGAGGGATGGGAGGATGAGGGATGGGAGGGATGGGAGGATGAGGGATGTGAAGGATAGGGGGGATGAGGGATGGGAGGGATGGGGGGTGAGGGATGGGAGGGATGGGGGGATGAGGGATGGGAGGGATGGGGGGATGAGGGATGGGGGGGATGGGAGGATGAGGGATGGGAGGGATGGGAGGGATGGGAGGGATGGGAGGGATGGGAGGATGGGAGGGATGGGAGGGATGGGAGGGATGGGAGGATGGGGGGATGGGAGGGATGGGAGGGATGAGGGATGTGAAGGATGGGGGGGATGAGGGATGGGAGGGATGGGGGGATGAGGGATGGGAGGGATGGGGGGATGAGGGATGGGGGGATGGGAGGATGAGGGATGGGAGCGATGGGAGGGATGGGAGGATGGGAGGATGAGGGATGGGAGGGATGGGGGGATGAGGGATGGGCCTAAGCAAGCATCTGCATCTCGTGCCAAAGGTTGCATGTTCGAATCCAGTGATAGAAAGTTGTTTTAAAATAAAACAATTTAAGCCTATCCCAAATCTGAACCATTTAGAATTAATGCCTAAACCCACTAAGGCCAATGTCTGCACCCCTGCTGAAATCTAATTAGCATAAAAAAGTCCCCATAAAAGAACCTGTCAGTTTAAACTAGAGATATCTGTTTTGCATTGGTTGCGTTTCAACCCACCACATCCGCCTATGTCGCACTTCCGCATCTGCAGTGAAAGGTGACATCACTAGAGCGGTGTTTGTCAAACCACGAGACAACCAAAAAATCGGTCTTCTCACAAAATCGTCTGTAGAGTCTGAACGATTTGGCGGGGCCTGAGGATGTAAACTTAGTTGTGTGGTTTGTTTGAGTTCAGGTTGTTTTGTCTTATAAGAATGAGAGGGCTGTAAATCGAACTCTTCAACAGTTTCTGTGTGCTTGTTAGCATGCCTGTGCATGTATACCTGCATTCCCATAGACCAGACTAGGATTCCTGACCGGCGGGCGGCTCTGGCGGCTCCTGGCCGGCGGGCGGCTCTGGCGGCTCCTGACCGGCGGACGGCTCCTGACCAGCGGACTGCTCTGGCGGCTCCTGACCGGCGGACGGCTCCTGACCAGCGGACGGCTCTGGTGGCTCCTGACCGGCGGACGGCTCCTGACCAGCGGACTGCTCTGGCGGCTCAGGACAGACGGGCAGCTCAGGCGGCACTGGACAGACGGGCAGCTCAGGCGGCGCTGGACAGACGGGCAGCTCAGGCGGCGCTGGACAGACGGGCAGCTCAGGCGGTGCTGGACAAACGGGCAGCTCAGGAGGCACCTGAAGGACCGGGCTGTGGGGGAGCACTGGAGCTCTGGTGCGCAGCCTTGGCACCACTCCCACAGGCTGGCCACACTCCCCGTGTGCCCCTCCCCCCCAAAAAATTGGGGGCTGCCTCTCGTACCTGTCGCGCTGCCGTGCTGCCTCCATTCGCCGGTATCCCTCCTCACACTGCTCCAGAGAATCCCAGGCGGGCTCCGGCACTCTCCCTGGGTCGACCGACCACCTGTCTATCTCCTCCCAAGTAATGACATAGTCCAGATCTCGCTCCCATGTCCAGGAGTCCTGTGATCGCTGCTGCTGCTGCTGCTGTCCATTACCACGCTGCTTGGTCCTTTTGTGGTGGGTGTGTCTGTAACGGTCGTCTTCGGGAGAAAGAGAGGAGGACCAAAGCGCAGCGTGGTAAGTGTTCATGATGATGTTTTTTTTTATTTTTTATTTTTATTTTTATTTTTATTTTTTATTTTTTTTGGGGGTGGATCAGCTTAGTATTGCGGAAAGAATGTTGCTTCCAATGTAATTGTCTGCATCATTTCCATTCCCCCATATTTTTTTGGGTAAATATATATATCCATATACGTATGCATACATATACACATATATACATACACATACCTATATAGACATACATACTTTTTTAAAGAATATGCCTTTATTATTATTCCCCGCGACCCTACCACCAATCCCCCAATTGGAGTAAACTTATAAACACTTCTGCTTTTACCTTCAATTTCTACATCTTATACCTATCTTACAGACACAGTCCACTTTACAATAGTTCTCTCTTATTTGTTCTTAGTCCTTCCTCTATTTCTGTTGTCCATCCAATTTTATTTCCACTTGTAACTGTGCTATTTCACAAAAGCTCCGCACCTATACACATTTCACAGATCCCGTATGCCCTATATTGTTTATCTTGTTATTAGTCCCACCCTTCAGCTCCACCCAACCCCTCCCATCTATCTTCCAACATCATCCATTTCGGATTTCTATTTGCCATACATTTCTCAACTGTGCTGTGATGCTTCACAAAAGACCTGAACCTTCCTATTCTCATAGCTTCTACAGATTGTAAATTAAAAATAAACATCTTTGCCAAAATAATTATTATATTATTGATTGATTGACTATGGCTTTTCAAATCCCCCAGTATTGCTATCTGTAGCGTTAGTTTTAGGCAAATGTTGCAATTCTTCAGCCATTCCTGGACCTGTGACCAAAAACGAGCTACATATGGACAATACCAAAATAAATGATCTAATGACTCTGCCTCCTCACAACAGAATCTGCAGAGCTGGGAAGATTGTATACCCCATATATATAACATTCTATTAGTTGCAAGAATTTTGTACAGTAATTTATATTGAAAAATTCGAAGTTTTGAATCCGGCGTTGTTTTGCGTATCAATTCATAAACCATGTGCCATGGAATGGGTACATCGAAAATCTCTTCCCAACTATTTTGCAATTTGTATGGCACAGCTGTTAGTTTTTTGGTCCTTAAATGAAATTGGTATATGTTTTTATTTATCACACTTTTCTTTAACCATTTTTGTTCTTTAATACAGGGCCGACATACAAGTTCCTTACTTTTTTCCCCTTCTACTTGCCTCTTCCATTTTTGTGGTAATGCTGCAATTAATTGGTTGTAATTTTGGGTAGAGCAGACTTTTCCATATGTCTGTGTTAGCTGCATGTGTGACATAACTCCACCAGTCCTATTTATGATATCATTCACAAAAATTATACCTTTTTTAAACATTTCTTCGATAAATACAGTTTTTTTATCAATTATTATATTTGAATTTAACCACAATATTTGTTGTACTATTTGTTCCGTCCTTTCAGGTGGATTAAACTGAAATTGCAACCAACTTTCTAAGGCTTGTTTAAAGAATAAGGATATTTTGGAGATCATTTCCTTTTCAAACAACCGAAAATGAGCAGGTGTAATCTGAATAAAGGGAAAAAGGCCCTTCTTGAACATAGGATGAGACATTCGTACCAGTTTACTAGAGAACCAGTTTGGATTTAAGTATAACTTTTGTATGACCGATGCCTTTAGTGAGAGGTCTAATGCTTTAATATTTAATAATTTCTGCCCTCCGAATTCATATTCGTTATATAAATAGGCCCTTTTAATTTTATCTGGCTTGCCGTTCCAAATAAAATTGAATATTTTTTGTTCATATAATTTAAAAAACAGGTCACTAGGTGTAGGCAAAACCATAAGCAAATAGGTAAACTGTGATATGACTAAAGAGTTAATTAGGGTGATTTTTCCACAAATAGACAGGTATTTTCCTTTCCATGGTAGCAAGATCTTATCTATTTTTGCTAACTTTCTATAAAAATTTATTGGAGTGAGATCATTTCTTTCTTTTGGGATTTTTATACCGAGTATGTCCACATCTCCGTCAGACCATTTAATTGGTAAACTACATGGCAATATAAAATGTGTATTTTTTAGTGATCCAATACGTAATATGGTACATTTATCATAATTTGGTTTTAATCCAGAGAGGATAGCAAAGGTATCTAGATCCTCTATGAGGCCCTGGAGAGACTCTAGTTGTGGTTTTAAAAGAAAACATGAATCATCAGCGTACAATGACACCTTAGTTTTTAAGCCATGGATTTCTAATCCTTTAATATTAATGTTTGATCTAATTTTAACAGCTAACATTTCGATGGCAATAATAAATAGATATGCCGATAGTGGACAACCTTGTTTTACTCCTCTAGATAGTTTAAAACTTTCTGAGATGTAGCCATTATTTACTATTTTACACCTAGGGTTACTATACATAATTTTAACCCATTTTATAAGAGATTCCCCAAAATTGAAATATTCTAGGCATTTATATATAAACTCCAGTCGTACTTTATCAAAAGCCTTTTCAAAATCAGCTATGAAAACCAGGCCTGGTGTCCCCGATATCTCATAGTGTTCTATTGTTTCCAGTACTTGCCTTATATTATCTCCAATGTATCGTCCATGTAAAAAACCTGTCTGATTAGGATGAATAATATCTGACAAAACTTTTTTTATTCTATGCGCCAAGCATTTTGCTAGGATTTTTGCATCACAACACTGAAGTGTAAGAGGTCTCCAATTTTTTAATTGGACTGGATCTTTATATATACCACTTGGGTCCTGTTTCAGTAATAACGATATCAGACCTTCTTGTTGTGTGTCTGATAATCTACCATTTATATAGGAGTGGTTAAAACAAGTTAATAAAGGTCCTTTGAGTATATCAAAAAACGTTTTGTATACTTCCACTGGTATGCCATCCAGCCCTGGAGTTTTCCCATCTTTAAAGGCCCCAATTGCAACAAGCAGTTCCTCCTCTGTAATTTGGCCTTCACATGAGTCTTTCTGTTCAGATGTTAATTTTACATTATTAATAGGAAAAAAATCCATACAATTAGTTTCAGTTAGTGGAGATGGAGGAGCCTGAAACGAAAACATATTCTTAAAGTACTTTACTTCCTCTTTCAAAATATCATTTGGTGAATCATGCGTGACTCCATCATTTGTCACAAGTTTTAATACATTTTTTTTGGTAGCATTTCTATATTGAAGATTGAAAAAGAATTTGGTGCATTTTTCCCCATATTCCATCCAGTTCGCTTTATTTTTATAATATATTACACTGGATCTTTCTTGAATAAGTTCCTCCATTTCTTTTTGTTTTTCCTCTAAATTATTCTGTGCCTCTATGGTACCGTTTTTATTGCTATCTAACTGTACTGTTAGTCCTTCAATTTCCTTTGTTAATATGGACTCTTTTGATCTAAATTGCTTTTGTTTTATAGATGAGTACTGAATTGCATGGCCTCTAAAGGCACACTTAAAAGTGTCCCATACAATAAGGGGATCTGCTGTACCTATGTTATGTCTGAAAAAGTCAGTTATAAAATCTTCTGTCCTAGTTCTAAACAATTTATCATCTAGTAGACTTTGATTAAATTTCCAATATCCTCGCCCACGTGGAAATTCTGTAAGAGAAATATATATGCCAATTATGTGATGATCCGACCGCATTCTATCCCCTATCAACACTTTTTTAACTTTTGGTGCCAGAGAGAATGGAATAAGAAAGTAGTCAAGACGACTAGCTTGATTCAGCCTCCGCCATGTATATCTCACTAAATCAGGGTATTTAAGTCTCCA
>NC_074697.1:7222593-7332593 GCF_029448725.1 Salvelinus fontinalis
TTAACCTGTCTAGGATCAGCGTGGCGCTAGCGGCACACCCCCCCCCCCCCCCACTGAAAAACCAGTGCCGCGAAATTCAAAAAAAATATTTTTTTAAAATATTTAACTTTCACACATTAAAGTCCAATACAGCTAATGAAAGACACAGATCTTATGAATCCAGTCAACATTTCCGATTTTTAAAATGTTTTACAGGGAAGACACAATATGTAAAGATGTACATCTATTACCTAAAAACACATTAGCATATTCCACCATCTTTTATTTGTCCACCAACACCAGTAGCCATCACCAATTCGGCTAAACTAAGATATTTATAGCCCCTAACCAACAAAAAAACTCATTAGATGACAGTCTGATAACATATTTATGGTATGGGATAGGTTTTGTTAGAAAAAAGTGCATATTTCAGGTATATGGCATAGTTTACAATTGCACCCACCATCACAAATGGACTAGAATAATTACAATGAGCAACGTGTTTACCTAACTACTAATCATCAAACATTTCGTAAAAATACACAGCATACACGAATCGAAAGACACAGATCCTGTGAATACAGACAATATTTCAGATTTTCTAAGTGTCTTACAGCGAAAACACAATAAATCGTTATATTAGCTTAGCACATAGCAATTAGCAGCCCAGCATTGATTCTAGCCAAAGTGAGCGATAAAAGTCAACATCGCCAAAAGATATTAATTTTTTCACTAACCTTCTCAGAATTCTTCCGATGACACTCCTGTAACATCACATTACAACATGCATATACAGTTTGATCGAAAATGTTTATATTTAGCCACCAAAATCATGGTTAGACAATGTGAAATGTAACTCGGCTGGTCAGAATTTGTCCTTGCGCCACTTAGACAGTGATCTACTCTTATACATAAATACTCATAAACGTGACTAAAAAATATAGGGTGGACAGGGATTGATAGACAATTTAATTCTTAATACAATTGCGTTATTACATTTTTTAATTTATCCTTACTTTTCAATACAGTTTGCGCCAAGCGAAGCTACGTCAAAAAACATGGCGTCCTAAGCCACTAAAATGTTTCGACAGAAACACGATTTATCATAATAAAAATGTCCTACCTTGAGCTGTTCTTCCATCAGTATCTTGGGCAAAGGATCCTTTCTTGGGAGAAATCGTCTTTTGGTGGAAAGCTGTCCTCTTGCCATGTGGAAATGTCAACTACGTTCGGGATGAACTGAAAAGCGTGTCCAACTTTTCACATCGTTGCAAAAATAAATGTCACAAAATCGCACTAAACGGATATAAATTGCTATAAAACGCTTTAAATTAACTACTTTGTGATGTTTGTAACTCCTATAACGAGTGAAAAGATGACCGGAGAAATATAACAGGCTAAACTAATGCTTGGAACAGGAGAGGGTCGGTGTCTTCCACGCGCGTTACGCAGCAAGAAAAGACTTGCTAGCTAAAGGTTTTTTTCATTTGTAGGGCCTGTGAACGAGCAATCGAGCCCGTTGGAATCGTCATCACGTAAAGGCATCCAGGGGAAGACGTAAGAAGTGTCCGTATAGTCATAGCAACGACAGTGCCCGTTTAAATGACTTCAGAAAAGTGGCCAACGTTTCTCAAATCTGACTCCATGTCAGGGAAATTGCTGTAGAATGGGCTCTGTTCCACTTAGAGACAAAATTTCAACTCCTATAGAAACTATAGACTGTTTTCTATCCAATAATAATAATAATATGCATATTGTACGATCAAGGATTTTGTGGGAAGCCGTTTAAAAAATTAGCCACATTAGCATAAATAGTCTAAACAGCGCCCCCATCCCCAACAGGTTAATATCTGGGTCATTCAGGTGGGTGTCTAGGGTATAGGGCCATAGACAGTACCATTAAATAGGATAATAATTAGATATAATTTATTAAGATAAAAAAAATGTAGTTTTCCATGATAGGACAATAAATAAATAAGACGTATAATTCATTATAAAAGTATATCCATCATCTGAACAACATTGAAAGCCCTCTCATACCCGGCTCACAGCAATACATTGGCTCTGGGATATGCAACCATTTCATTACTCACTCACTCAACTTTCCAAACATAACAAATAAGATAAAAAATAAAATAAACACAAACCATACCATCCACACATACTGTGCCTTCTGTTTACTTAGTTTTTATCTTCACTATGTTGAATTAGTGCTTGTGTGTTCAATTAGTTATATGTGAAGATTTATAAAAAAGCTATATTTTTTGTTGTATTGTTACAATCAGTAACCGGGCTTGAATTGTGTTTATTTTCCTCGTCTATGAGAATTTTGTAAATTTTAAAATAACCATGGAGTAGTCTTTGTGTCTCTGAACAACTGGTTATCAATATATAGTTTATCAACGACGAGAGCTACTCGTTTCGCTTTTAATCTGTTTTCTTTGAAAATTGGATACAGAACTTTGCGCCGTTCTGCAATTTCTTTCGGAAACTGATCATTCATGCCAATTTTGGTCCCAGCAAGTCTTTTACCTAGGCTTTTAACCATTATTTTATCTTTAAATGAAGCAAATTTTGCAACGATTGGGCGTTCGTACCTCTGCCCTCTCTGTCCGAAGCGGTGAACACGTTCAAGTTGGATTTTGTCGACAACTTCGCATGGAATCTGAAGCGCTGTACGGAGGAACTCTCTAACTATAGATTCAGGAACTTCTCCTTCTTTTTCTTGGATACCTGTAAGTACCAAATTCTCTCTCATGGATCTAGTTTGAATCTCCAGTAAGGCTTCCTTCAGAACGATGTTCTCTTTTTTAATTCCATTCATTTCGGTTTGAATCTTATTGACTGTCCCTTTTAGCGCGTGTGTTTCCTTCTCCAATGTCGCAGCTTTTTCATCACTCATCTCTAGGCTTGCCTTTAACTCTTTTATATCCTTACTAAGTAATTCAAGTAAACCCAGTTTGTCATTTATTGATTTTAACAGATCAGTTTCGACCTTTACCATTCCCGGTGGTGAGAATATTAAATCGTCAGTATCTGTCGAAGAATCTCGCTTGCGTTTTGTAAACGGTTCCCCTGTCTTATTCTCCGTCATGTTTGGTTGTTGTCTGTGTTCGTAATATTTGTCGATAAATGTCTCTAGTCTTAGGATTTGTTTTGTGTTATTATCCAGATTGAAGGTTTATCACTCACCAGATTATGTAGTGCTAATATTTTAGTCTATTTAGCAGATATTTCGAATATTATGTTTTATCTTGAGGTGCTCTACATAACTTCGTTCAGTCCGCCATTACCTTTACTTTACCTTTACGTCCGCCGTCTACGTCCTACCCCCTCCTACTCGCCTCCTACTCGCCTTCTGATGATGTTTTTTAATTAAACACAGAACACTAAACAAAACAAGAAATGATGTGAACAAACGAAACAGTTCCGTGTGGCGACAAACACTGACACGGAAGACAAACACCCACAAACCAAACGGCCAAACAGGATACCTAAATATGGTTCCCAATCAGAGACAACGACTAACACCTGCCTCTGATTGAGAACCATATCAGGCCAAACACAGAAACAGACAAACTAGACATACAACATAGAATGCCCACTCAGATCACACCCTGACCAAACAAAACATATAAACATACAAAGCAAACTATGGTCAGGGCGTGACATACCTGTTGATACATGTTTGTATTAGAAACTACACTACCGTTCGAAAGTTTGGGGTCTTTTAAGAAAGGTCCTTGTTTTTGAAGAAAAGCACATTTTGTTGTCCATAAAAATAACATGAAATGTATCAGAAATACAGTGTAGACATTGTTAACTGGCTGTCAACAATTTTTGGGGTGATTATTATTATTTTACATTTTTGGGGGACATAGTTGCCTAAAACTCAGAAGTTTTTGAAAAAGTAACGTACGCTTCTATATCTCTCGTCCTCTTGGAACGACCCCAACCAAAACAATACTCATCTGCAACAGGTCAAAACGTGCAGTCAAAATAAATCCTGAACCAGAGCAACACACTGGCTAAACACAAAACGTATTGACTGCCCAACCTTGAAAGAATATCAGCAGCCAAGGTGTCCCTACCATGGACATGTCTGATCTGAAGGGGAAACTCCTGCAATATCCGTCACGACCCTCCTCAAATTCCTCAGTGGAATTTGTTCCAATGGGGCACAGTCCCCAATGTCAACATCATGCTCTAGTACATTTGTCTGAGTTGGCACATCTGAGAATAAACCCTGATATTCGAAAGCAGGGCAACGCACTCTTTCCTCCGGAGACAAGTGTGCCAAAAAGACATGGTTTTCTAGAATCTCTGAGTTACTCAACCATACAACCGGCAGAGGGTGTATTGGGATTTCCTCGTACTCTTGAGGAAGACTATAGTCAACGGTGACAGCAGTGGCCACAGGCAGCACATCACTACCAGTGTCCACCAACTTCTCCGCCCAATCGTAACAGGTGAAGTATGGTTTCAGCATGTTGACATAAAACAGACAGTTTTTTTCCCTTCACTCCAGAGTGGTGATAATGTAATCCAGTTTACACATTTTTTTTTACTATAGGGTAAGGGCATGAAAAGCGAGCTTGCAACGGTGACCCCAGAATGGGCAACAAAACCAGGACTTGGTCACCCACATTGAATGTTCGGGCCTTCCGATTGTAGCAAACTTTCATTTTCATCTGCACCCTGTCCAGATTCTGCCTGGCAAACTCACAGGGGGGGGGGGGGGGGGAATTTGTATCGAAAGCACTAATGTGCCCCAACATATTTGTTTTTGTTTTTAAGATGTCGCCCTGCAACAACCTCTCAGCAAACTCAAAGGACCTCTGACATGATGTGCAAACACGAGTTCTTTGGGACTAAAACCGTGAGATTCCAGAACAACCTCCCACACTGCAAACAGCACAAGAAGGACCCCTTCATTCCAGTACTTCCCAAACCCAAAGAGAGGGGAGCTAATGGCTTGGACAAACAACAAACAAAAGATAACTAATGTAAAATATACTATCCGTGAAATGTATGTAGTATGTATAAGCTGGATTGTTGTCTATTAGTTGTCCATTAGTTTACTCCAATTAGGGGAGGGGTGGTAGGGTTAGAGGAAAAATAATAAAGAAGGAATATATATTTAAAATATAAATATATTTAAATTGATAAAAATTGTCATAAAAAATTAACTATATGTGTGTTTTTGGGTATACAGTATAGTGTATATGCCTGTGGGTGAGTCTACACATTTGTGTGTCTGTCTGTCTATTAGTGTTTGTTATAGGGGGTGTCTGTCACGTCTTCACAACCTATTACACAGAGAACATTTCATGGTATTGATCGGCTCTTCATCCTTAAACAGAGGACAAAGAACACAGAGGAAAACAGATGAGGGGAAGGATGGAGAAAGAGAGAGACAGAGAGAGACAGAGTAGAACTGATGAGGGGACGGATGGAGAAATAGAGAGACAGAGTAAAACTGATGAGGGGACGGCTGGAGAAATAGAGAGACAGAGAGAGAGAGTAGAACTGATGAGGGGACGGATGGACAAAGAGAGAGAAAGAGAGAGAGAGTAGAATTGATGAGGGGACAGATGGACAGAGAGAGAAAGAGAGAGATAGAGTAGAACTGATGAGGGGACGGATGGAGAAATAGAGAGAAAGAGAGAGAGAGTAGAATTGATGAGGGGACAGATGGACAGAGAGAGAAAGAGAGAGACAGAGTAGAACTGATGAGGGGACGGATGGAGAAATAGAGAGAGAGAGAGAGAGTAGAATTGATGAGGGGACGGACGGACAGAGAGAGAAAGAGAGAGACAGAGTAGAACTGATGAGGGGACGGATGGACAGAGAGAGAGAAAGAGAGAGAGAGTAGAACTGATGAGTGGAAGGACGGTGAGAGACAGAGAGAGAGACAGAGTAGAACTGATGAGGGGACGAACGGAGAAAGAAACAGAGTAGAAATGAAAAAAGCTGCTCCAGGATTTTTAATTGATCTTGTCAAGAGTGGATAAGGGTGTGTGTGTGTGTGTGTGTGTGTGTGTGTGTGTGTGTGTGCGTGGGTGCGTGCGTGCGCGTGTGCGCGTGCGTGCGTGCGTGAATACGTGTGAGGTGGCTAGTTCCCTTGAAGAGGGGGCACGTCGATGTGGCTAGCCATGCAAGTGATTGGAATTAAAGCTTGATTAGGTCCCCAGGATACCTTTATCTGAACCACACTCACTCACACACACACTCACATTGTACAATGTTGTATGATCTACTGTTTTTTGAAGGGACTTTATTTTGTTAGTCACTTTCACTCAGATATCAACATGTCATAAGTAATGACACAATGTGTAGCGTTGCAGGAAATGAGCTGTACCACAGCACACGTTTTTTTTTTACTTTTGTTTAGAAAATACTTTATTTCTGTCCAGTGTCTGTGTTCTTTCGCCCATTGAATCTTTTATTTTTATTGGCTAGTCTGAGATATGACTTTTTCTTTGCAACTCTGCCTAGAAGGCCAGCATCCCGGAGTCGCCTCTTCACTGTTTCCAGCTACAAAAGTAATTTACAACAATAATATTGTAGGCGACACATTATATTTAGTAATGCCTTTAACTTAATTATGTTGTATAAATAAAAGTTGTTTTCTGTTGATGGTGAGCAAACTTGTCCAAAAATATAGGATATATTTGTTGTCTTAAGGGGGAAGGTGTTACAGGTTTTGGTTTTTACATTTTTGTTTTGAGGTTGGACCAGCATGTAGAGCACGTAGGGCGCACCGATTGGAGTCACCTCGTTAGTTAATATGTGCTACACCTGTCCTGGTTGCCATCTCATTTGTAGGAAGGTTTTCCTCCTGTGCTGGCCCATTTAAGAGTGGTAAAGGATTGTTTGTCTAGAACTCAAAATAGGGCGAGCCAACTAAAGGTGTTCACCCTCCGCATCTTTAGAGACAACTGGAGCACTGGGTCAGCCACTCTTAAATAGCACCTGGGCCAGCGCAAGTGAAACACCTTCCCACTAACGAAATGGCAACCAGCACAGGTGTAACACATACTGACTAACAAGGTGACACCAATTGGTGCGCCCTACGTGCTAATGAGTTATACATGCTAAAGTCCAACCTCAAAACATTTATGGAAAAAACAAAACCTGTAACAGTAAATTAATGAAACACCTAAGAGTATTGTTATATTATTGATCGATTGACGACTTTTCAAATCAACTCCAAATCAGCTCCAAGTGAATGTTGACATTTTTCAGCCATTTCTGAACCTGCGATTAAAAACAAGCTACATACAGTATGGGCAGTACTAAAACAAGTGATCTAAGGATTCTGTCTCTTCGAGTCTGGAACACAGCAGGGGCGTTGGTGAGGCCAAATGGCATGACCAAATACTCGTAGTGGCCGCTGGCCGTGTTGAAGGCGGTCTTCCACTCTTCCCTCTCCCGTATCCGCACCAGGTGGTAGGCGTTCCGTAGATCCAGCTTGGAAAACACGGTGGCCCCTTGGAGCGTCTTGAAGGCCGAGGAGATGAGTGGTAGCAGGTAGCGGTTCTTCACCGTTATGTCATTGAGTCCCCGGTAGTCGATGCACGGGTGCGGGGTCTTATCCTGCATCTCCACAAAGAAGAACCCTGCGCCGGCGGGAGAGGACGAAGGACGCATAAATCCTGCAGCCAGGGAGTCCCCAATGTAGGGGTCCATAGCCTTAGTCCCCGGTCCCGACAGCGAGGACAGCCGTCCCCGGGGCGGAGTGCTGTGCTAGGGAGAAGGTCAATCCCGCAGTCATATGGTCGGTGCGGCGGAAGCGAAGTGGCTTTGGCCTTGTTGAACACATCCCGAAGGTCCTAGTACTCCGCGGGAATGGTGGAGAGGTCTGGGGAACCTTCCGAGCCCCCAGGAAGATGTCCCGGGGCAGGTTGCACTGACTTCAGACACTGGGAGTGGCAGAACAGACTCCAGCCCATGATGGCACCAGTAGACCAGTTGATGAGGGGATCGTGTCCCTGGAGCCAGGAGAATCCCAATACCAATCTGAGGAGACTTGATGAGCAGGAATTTAATAGTCTCGCTGTGATTCCCTGACACAAGTAGGTTGATGGAAGTGGTAATATGAATGACCCGGCCTATAGAGCGCCCGCCCAGTGCTCTAACATCCATGGGAGTGGAGAGGGGCTGAGTGGGGATGTTCAGCTCGGAAGCCAGGGTAGTGTCCAAAAATCTCTCACTGGCCCCAGAGTCAATGAGAACCCGGAGAGATTTACAATGGCTTCTCCACAGCAGAATGGCAAATGACCAAGAGACCCGCAATACAGACAACTCTTCGTGTTGATCCTGTATTGCCGTTCCGCTGGCGATAGCCCAGCAGCAAGCTCGTCCTTGATCTCCCATGGGACGTCGTGAAGGAACATATCCAACAGTGCTTCCTGGTTCCAAGCACTCTCCGCTGCCAACATGCAGAAATCCACCGCAAGGTTAGCCGCACTGCAGGAGTCCTGCCGAAGTTGGATTAGCTCCTGGGCAGCTTCTCTCCTGGAGAACGGGATGTAAAGAACCTTCTTCACCTCTACCACGAACCCCTCTAGACTAACGCATATGGTGGGCTGTTGTTCCCATACAGCAGTAGCCCAGGTAAGAGCCCTCCTGGATATCAGCGTGATGAGGTACGCTATCTTGGAGCAATCCGATGGGAAGGAGGAGGGCTGAAGCTCGATAATGAGGGAACACTGAGCTAGAAACGCCCGACCGCTGCTCGCCTCTCCATTGAAGCGTTCCGGGGGGGGGGGGGGGGGTTAAACGGGGCTCTCGAGAAGTTGGAGAGGCCGATGAGACGGCCACTCCAGCTCGGTTACTGTGGGGCTGTGGGGTTACCACAGTGGTAGGCTGCCTCCCAGACAGCCCGCGGAATTACTCCAGGAAACTGTTCATTGGCCGGTCATGGCGTTCAGCCAACGATTGGACCCCATCCATAAGGCCATGAAGCAGTTCGTAAATAAATATATTTAGCCCCCCCCATTCCAGTCCTTTTTCCATACAACTTCGTCTAAAGGTGTAGAATGAGTTTCATGTAAGTGTAACGGATGTGAAATGGCTAGCTAGTTAGCGGGTACGCGCTAGTAGCATTTCAATCAGTTACGTCACTTGCTCTGAGACTTAAGTAGTGTTGCCCCTTGCTTTGCAAGGGCCGTGGCTTTTGTATAGAGATGGGTAATGCTGCTTCGTGGGTGACTGTTGTCGATGTGTGCAGAGGGTCCCTGGTTCGCGCCCGTGTCGGGGCGAGGGGACGGTTTAAAGTTATACTGTTACATTGGTGCCGTGACCCGGATCACTGGTTGCTGCGGAAAAGGAGGAGGTTGAAAGGGGGGTGAGTGTAACGGATGTGAAATGGCTAGCTAGTTAGCGGGTACGCGCTAGTAGCATTTCAATCAGTTACGTCACTTGCTCTGAGACTTAAGTAGTGTTGCCCCTTGCTTTGCAAGGGCCGTGGCTTTTGTGGAGCGATGGGTAACGCTGCTTCGTGGGTGACTGTTGTCGATGTGTGCAGAGGGTCCCTGGTTCGCGCCCGTGTCGGGGCGAGGGGACGGTTTAAAGTTATACTGTTACATAAACAGTAGATATGATATTCTTTCGCTTTTAGCCAGGTAAAGACTGATAATCTGTCACGCCCTGACCTTAGAGAGCCATTTTATGTCTCTATTTGGTTTGGTGAGGGTGTGATTTGGGGTGGGCATTCTATGTTTTGTTTTCTATGATTTTGTGTTTCTATGTTTTGGCCGGGTATGGTTCTCAATCAGGGACAGCTGTCTATTGTTGTCTCTGATTGGGAACCATACGTAGGTAGCCCTTTTTCCCTCCTTGTGTTGTGGGTAGTTGTCTTTGTTTGTGGCTCTATAGCCCTTAAGTTTCACGGTCGGTTTTGTATTGTTTATTGTTTTTGTTGGCGTCATTCCAAAGTAAAGTAATGTACGCTTACCAGGCTGCACCTTGGTCCACTTCTTCCAGCATCGGCCGTGACATCATCTTTTCTTATTATCTGCTAAGCCATTACAATTATAACTAGCTATATATGTTTCACCACTTACCATAATGAGATACACGTTTTAATTATGCTTACCATAATATACCACATATAGATTGTTTACAAAGTCCTCTTATGACAGCTTGTAAAGTCATTAGCACAGAAAACTGCCTGATGTTCCTTATTCCTTAGGTTGTGTGTGTGTGTGTGTGTGTGTGTGTGTGTGTGTGTGTGTGTGTGTGTGTGTGTGTGTGTGTGTGTGTGTGTGTGTGTGTGTGTGTGTGTGTGTGTGTGTGTGTGTGTGTGTGTGTGTGTGTGTGTGTGTGTGTGTGTGTTTTTTTGCACATGTCAGTGTGTGTCTTTCCCTAGATTGAGTGGTGAGGAGGAGGATTACTCATGACACCTAGAAACAACACCTGCTAAATCGCTAACTCGTTTAGCATAAAGTAATCAAACTTTTCTCATTATCTCAGCAATGGCATCCAATTAGAGATGATACATCAACAGCTCTACAACCCCTAGTCCCAAATTACATCTCATTATTCTGTGCTTTACTAATGTTTGAATTAGCTAGTGTTAGCACTTAGCGTTCTTCTAGATGTTGTTGTTGTCGCTAATGCTGATGTTGTTTGTTCGGTTGTCACGCTGCGGTGAGCTGACGGTGTTCACACGGTTCCTCATCTTCATAGCATTACTGCTAATATCTCTCACTCCCTTCTCACTCCCTTCTCACACCATTCTCACATCCTTCTCACATCCTTCTCACACCCTTCTCACACCCTTCTCACTCCCTTCTCACACCATTTTCACACCCTTCTCACGCCCTTCTCACACCCTTCTCACTCCCTTCTCACTCCCTTCTCACACCCTTCTCACACCCTTCTCACTTCCATCTCACACCCTTCTCACAGTCTTCTCACTACCTTCTCCAGTCTTCTCAATCCCTTCTCAAACCCTTATCCAGTCTTCTCACACCCTTCTCCAGTTCTCACTCCCTTCTCATACCCTTCTCCACTCTTCTCACTCCCTTCTCACACTCTCTCCACTCTTCTCACTCCCTTCTCCAGTCTTCTCACATCCTTCTACAGTCTTCTCACACCCTTCTCCAGTCTTTTCACTTCCTTCTCACACTCTTCTCCAGTCTTCTCACTCCCTTCTCACACCCTTCTCCTGTCTTCTCACACCCTTCTCCTGTCTTCTCACACCTTTCTCCTATCTTCTCACTCCCTTCTTCAGGCTCACTGATAAGAATGGGCTGTATCTTAATTAAGTAATGTAATTTCCTCATCTCTTGTTCTACTCAGCTGTCAAGTCTCCTCCAATCAGAGCAGACAAAAGACAGGACATAAGAGATGAGAAGTCATATTCAGAAGTCCAGTTGTACAGAGGGAGGCTTCAACCATACGCTATGTCTGGTTGATGTGTCCTTGAGCAAGGCACTTAACCCTAATTGTTCCTGTAAGTCGCTCTGGATAAGAGCATCTGCTAAATGACTGAAATGTTTTTTTTTAAATAAGGATATTAAGGGATTACAACTGTCGATCCTGATTACACTCTCTTACAGTGATGTAGCATTTGACAAAGTGACTCCTATGTAACAGACCCTCTATTTGTCGGAAAAAACAGAGAACTTTGCTTTTTATTGCCTCAATGTTTCTTTGTTGATACTTGAATGGTAGTTTACACCACATGGGCCTCTTTCAGAACCCTTTAGGGTCAACTCTTTGCTTGTTCAGCACCCAACAGAAATTTGCAGTCATGTAAACTGTCTGTATGTATTTGTGGGGCATGAATATGTACATGTATGCGAAATGCACCTAATTCCAAAATGACAGATGAACCCATGTATATTCTATAGAGCACAGCTGCCATGTTTCTCCCCATGTCACTGTTATTGTTCCGTATGCTATATAATTTGCATTCGGGAAAGTATTCAGACCCGTTTACTTTTACCACTTTTGGTTACGTTACAACCTTATTCTAAAATTGATTACATCATTTTAGTTCCCTCATCATCTACAACAATGCCCCATAATGACAAAGCAAAAACAGGTTTTTAGAAATGTTGGCAAATGTATTAAAAATAAAAACTGAAATCACATTTACATAACTATTCAGACCCTTTACTCAGTACTTTGTTGAAGAAACTTTGGCAGCGATTACAGGCTTGGGTATGACGCTACAAGCTTAGCACACCTCTATTTGGGGAGTTTCTGCCATTTTTCTCTGCAGATCCTCTCAAGCTCTGTCAGGTTGGATGGGGAGCGTCACTGCACAGCTATTTTCAGGTCTCTCCAGACATATTCGAACGGGTTCAATTACAGGCTCTGGCTGGGCCACTTAAGGATATTCAGAGACTTGTCCTGAAGCCACTCCTGCATTGTCTTGGCTGTGTACTAAGAATCTGTTCTGTTGGAAGGTGAACCTTGGCCTGAGTGCTCTGGAGCAGGTTTTCATCAAGGATCTCTCTGTAATTTACTCTGTTCATCTTTCCCTCGATCCTGGCTAGCCACCCAGTCCCAGCCGCTGAAAGATATACTGACAGCATGACGCTGCCACCACCATGCTTCACCGTAGGGAGGGTGCCAGGTTTCCTCCAGATGTGACGCTTGGCATTCAGGCCAAAGAGTTCAATCTTGGTTTCATCAGACCAGAGAATATATACCTCCGTCTGGCCACTCGACCATAAAGGCCTGATTGGGGGAGTGTTGCAGGGATGGTTGTCCTTCTGGATGGTTCCCCCATTTCCACAGAGGAGCACTGTCAGAGTGACCATCGGTCAGGGCGGCCAGCTCTAGGAAGAGTCTTGGTGGTTCCAAACTTCTTACATTTATGAATAATGGAGGCCACTTCAATGCTGCAGAAATGTTTTGGTATCCTTCCCCAGATTTCTGCCTCGGCACAATTCTGTCTTGGAACTCTACGGACAATTCCTTCAACCTGGTTTTTGCTCAGACATGCACTGTTATTTTATCTGTTATTTTGTTATTTGACATGCACTGTCCTTATATGGACAGTTATGGACAGTTATGGACAGTTATATGGACAGCCAGAGTCTCCCTCCTGTCCGGAGGGAGCTGCAAGTTCCTGGACATTTCTGGGGGGAATGGCCCTAGCCCTCACCCTCCGATCCAACAGGTCCCAGACGTGCTCAATGAAATTGAGATCCAGGCTCTTTGCTGGCCATGGCAGAACACTGACATTCCTGTCTTGCAGGAAATCACGCACAGAACGAGCAATATGGCTGGTGGCATTGTCATGCTGGAGGGTCATGTCAGGATGAGCCTGCAGGAAGGGTACCACATGAGGGAGGAGGATGTCTTCCCTGTAACGCACAGCGTTAAGATTGCCTGCAATGACAACAAGCTCAGTCCGATGACGCTGTGACACACCGCCCCAGACCAATGCTCATTCCTTCGACAATAAATGCAAATCCAACCATCACCCCTGCTGAGACAAAACCGCGACTCGTCAGTGAAGAGCACTTTTTACCAGCCCTGTCTGGTCCAGCGACAGTGGGTTTGTGCCCATAGGCAACGTTGTTGCCGGTGATGTCTGGTGAGGACTTGCCTTACAACAGGCCTACAAGCCCTCAGTCCAGCCTCTCTCAGCCTATTGCGGACAGTCTGAGCACTGATGGAAGGATTGTGCGTTCCTGGTGTAACTTGGGCAGTTGTTGTTGCCATCCTGTACCTGTCCCGCAGGTGTGCTGTTCGGATGTACCGATCCTGTGCAGGTGTTGTTACACGTGGTCTGCCACTGCGAGGATGATCAGCTGTCCATCCTGTCTCCCTGTAGCGCTGTCTTAGGCGTCTCATAGTACAGATATTGCAATTTATTGCCCTGGCCACCTCTGCAGTCCTCATGCCTCCTTGCAGCATGCCGAAGGCACGTTCACGCAGATGAGCAGGGATCCTGGGCATCTTTCTTTTGGTGTTTTTCAGAGTCAGTAGAAAGGCCTCTTTAGTGTCCTAAGTTTTCATAACTGTGACCTTAATTGCCTATCGTCTGTAAGCTGTTAGTGTCTTAACGACCGTTCCACAGGTACATGTTCATTAATTGTTTATGGTTCATTGAACAAGCATGGGAAACAATGTTTAAACCCTTTACAATGAGGAACTGTGAAGTTATTTGGATTATTACAAATTATCTTTGAAAGACAGAGTCCTAAAAAAGGGACGTTTCTTTTTTTGTTGAGTTTATATCTATCAATGAGCACAAGGGAGGTTGAGAAAATCTCTGTAATTGTCATTGGGAAACGGTGGAAGGAGGTAGAGTAGGATTGATGGTAAAGATTAGCCCTGAGCCACCCCCCCCCCCCCCCTTGCGATCTGTGAACGGAGTAATCTAGTTATTTCCCTTTAAACTCCTTTCATTTCTCGTTGACCACGTTTGAACCGTTTATAGTATCAATTGTCGATCTCCTTCGTGACAGAAACAAACCAAACCAATTTTCTCCCTCTTGTTTTTGAAAAGGCAATCAGAGGATTGTCCTTGGTTTGATTGGACTCCAGCCTGCCGTTTTCTCTTTCTTTCTTTTCCCTTCTAAGTGAAAGGAGAGCACAATCAGGTTTTTCACAGATCATCCGGAGAATAAATTGTCAGGAATACTTCTGCTGTACTGGACAGAGAACCTGTTCCCTACTGAAATATAGTTTAGCAGACTGAGTCAGTTCTGAAATGTGTAATTTTCTAAGTAGCTGTTTTAACTGCATTCGGGAGTTGACACAATTTAACACACTAAGTCAGCCTGGTAACAAAGTTTGGAGTTGACACAATTTAACACACTAAGTCAGCCTGGTAACAAAGTTTGGAGTTGACACAATTTAACACACTAAGTCAGCCTGGTAACAAAGTTTGGAGTTGACACAATTTAACACACTAAGTCAGCCTGGTAACAAAGTTTGGAGTTGACACAATTTAACACACTAAGTCAGCCTGGTAACAAAGTTTGGAGTTGACACAATTTAACACACTAAGTCAGCCTGGTAACAAAGTTTGGAGTTGACACAATTTAACACACTAAGTCAGCCTGGTAACAAAGTTTGGGTAAATTGGAACAACTACTAGTTTTGTTTTTTTCTGACTAGCAAATACTTGTCCTCTCCACTTAGGAATTTGTCAAAACAACCTGAGTAGCTTTGTTAGCACAACAAAAACAATCAATTTCAAATTCTTTATTGTCCCAATTGGCACATTTCTTGTGCAGTCAGGGTTGAACAATAAAAAACAACAACATTAAAAACAGTGACAACCATACAACCGATATACACATAACATGAAACAATGAGATGGATAAAAAGAAACAATGATTGTGCAGATTCAGAACGTTTATGGCCTGTGAGATGAAAGAGTTGTTGTATCTGTTGCTATTGAGTTTGAGACGTCTAAAACGACGACCTGAAGGGAGAAGCACCACTATTTGACTGAAATTATCAAATTCACTCAACGAGTTATTAAATCCACATTTGTCAGATCCTTTAGACTAAGTTAACTACACACGATATACAGATAGGATTTGACATTACATTTTAAGGCAGCCTGGTAACAATCTTTTGTAAGTTGACTCAACAATTATTTATTTTTTACAGAACGTCTCCTCTCCTCTGTCTCCCTATTGGTTTGTTGATTCTCTCTCCCTCTCTTCTCTAGCCAAAACATAACAGTACTCAACTCCTCCTCCTGTACTGAATCCCATTTGTTTTTGTTCCAGACAAAGAACCAGTGTCAGCCTCAAGGACTAGCGAGAGACAAACAGCCATGTGAGGTAGGGGTGGGGGGTGTTAGCATCAGGGGAGTGGGAGTATAGATCTGGTTACATTAGTTTAACCTGCAGCAGCTCTACCTGGGATTATGTAGTAGGCTAACAATGTACTGGTTAATCAACTCCCTAGCTAGCGCTAGCTTCTCTCTCTCTCCCTTAACTCTGTACCATACGCTCCCATCTGGCAGGTCTTCTCATCCACACACCCTCTCCTTCACCTCTCTCTATCACACACACCCTCTCCTTCACCTGTCTCTATCACACACACCCTCTCCTTCACCTCTCTCTATCACACACACCCTCTCCTTCACCTCTCTCTATCACACACACCCTCTCCTTCACCTCTCTCTATCACACACACCCTCTCCTTCACCTCTCTCTATCACACACACCCTCTCCTTCACCTCTCTCTATCACACACACCCTCTCCTTCACCTCTCTCTATCACACACACCCTCTCCTTCACCTCTCTCTATCACACACACCCTCTCCTTCACCTCTCTCTATCACACACACCCTCTCCTTCACCTCTCTCTATCACACACACCCTCTCCTTCACCTCTCTCTATCACACACACCCTCTCCTTCACCTCTCTCTATCACACACACCCTCTTCCTTTACCCTTTGTCTTCGAGCTTTTCTTCCGATGTCACTTTGTTTCACATTCTCCATCTCCTGAGTCATTCCTGCATGCAACTCTTACAGCCTTTTGTGAGTGTGTGTGTATGTGCACGCACACAAAGAAATGCATGCAAACACACAACAAAACACACACACTGCTGAGTGAGTGTTGATCCCCCCCACCCCGTGCCCTTATGTGTTACACAACTCCTAGTCCTTAAACCCACCATGGAGTGACATAATAGACCATCCACGCAACTCAATAGGTGACTAAACCCATACACACAATCTCTCTCACACACACATAGCCCTCCCACATACCCCTAAAGATTCTGGACCATAGAGCTAGATAGTTTGACCTAGATAGTTTGTGTGTATGCATTGATATGTAGGCTACGTGTACCTTTAAAAAAATGTCCTTGAGCTGTTCTTGTCTATTGATGTTCTGTATTATGTCATTCTGTATTATGATTCATTTTTCATGTGGACCAAGGAAGAGTAGCTGCTGCTTTTGCAACAGCTAATGGGGATCCTAATAAAATACCAAATACTAAATTACAGTCACTGGCCCTCTACAAGAAGAGACAACTGTCACAAGGCCTTACACATCCAAAAAGACATGCACATACACACACACACTCACACATACACACACATGCTCACACACACACACACACACACACACACACACACACACACACAGACACGCACGCACGCACACACACACACACACATACTACACACACACATACACATACACATACTACACACACACATACACACACACAGGATAGGGGGAACAATAATTCCATTACCCACGCAGTCCACACACACGCAGACACACAGGGGATATTACACGTCTCATCTCATAAAAGTAGTACTGTAGATTACTTTATCGCTGACCTCAACCCAGAGTCTCTCAGAGCGTTCACAGTCAGCCCACTGACACCCCTATCCGATCACAGCCAAATCACAATCTACTTGAACAGAGCAATACTCAATCATGAGGCATCAAAGCCAGAGGAACTGCACAATATAAAGAAATGCTGTAGATGGAAGGAAAATAATGTAGAAAAACCTACCAAAAAACTATTAGACAACAACGAATTAAATCCCCTTTAGACAACTTCCTGGACAAAACATTTCACTGGAATAGCGAAGGTGTAAACTTGCCAGTAGAAAGCCTGAATAAACCACTTCTCCAATCTTTGTGTCTCTATAACAGAGAACAAACAGAAAAATTATTTACAGTACCAGTCAAAGGTTTGGACACACCTCCTCATTCAAGGGTTCTTCTTTATTTTTACTATTTTCTATATTGTAGAATAGTAGTGAAGACATCAAAACTATGAAATAACACATATGGAATGATATAGTAACCAAAAAAGTGTTAAACAAATCAAAATATATTTTATATTTGAGATTCTTCAAAGTAGCCACCCTTTGCCTTGATGACAGATTTGCACAGATTTGCGGTCCAACTCATCCCAAACCATCTCAATTAGCTTGAAGTAGGGTGATTGTGGAGGCCAAGTCATCTGATGCAGCAATACATCACTCTCCTTGGTCAAATAGCCCTTACACAGCCTGGAGGTGTGTTGGGTCATTATCCTGTTGAAAAACAAATGATAGTCCCACTAAGCACATACCAGATGGCATGGCATATCACTGCAGAATGCTGTGGTAGCCATGCTGGTTAAGTGTGCCTTGAATTCTAAATAAATCACCTACAGTGTCACCAGCAAAGCACCCCCACACCATCACACCTCCTCCTCCATGCTTCCCGGTGGGAACCACACATGCGGGGAGATCATCCATTCACCTACTCTGTGATGTGGCGGTTGGAACCATAAATATCACATTTGGACTCATCAGATCAAAGGACAGATTTCCACCAGTCCAATGTCCATTGCTCGTATTTCTTGGCCTAAGCAAGTCTCTTCTTCTTATTGGTGTCCTGTAGTATTGGTTTCTTTGCAGCAATTCAACCATGAAGGCCTGATTGATGCAGTCTTCTCTGAACAGTTGATGTTGACATGTGTCTGTAACTTGAACTCTGTGAAGCGTTTACTTGGGCTGAAATCTGAGGTGCAGTTAACCTCTCTTGGGTAGGGGGCAGTATTTTCACGTCCAGATGAAAAGCATGCCCAGAGTAAACTGCCAGCTACTCAGGCCCAGATCCTGGGATATGCATATTATTAGTAGATTTGGATAGAAAACACTCTGAAGTTTCAAAAAATGTTTGGATGATGTCTGTGAGTATAACAGAACTCAAATGGCAGGCAAAAACCTGAGAGAAAATCCAACCAGGAAGTGGGAAATCTGAGGTTGCCGGTTTTCAACTCTTTGCTTATCCAAGATACAGTGGAAATGGGGTCATGTTGCACTTCCTAAGGCTTCCACTAGATGTCAACAGTCTTTAGAACCTTGTTTGATGCTTCTACTGTGAAGTGGGGGCAAATGAGAGGGGATTGAGTAAGGTCTGCCATGAGCTGACCATGCTCTGACCATGCGCGTTCATGTGAGAGTTAGCTTGAGTTCCATTGCATTTCTGAAGACAAAAGAATTCTCCGGTTGGAACATTATTGAAGATTTATGTTAACCTGTTTGGGCTGCAGGGGCAGTATTGAGTAGCCGGATAAAAGGTGCCCATTTCAAACGGCCTCGTACTCAATTCTTGCTCGTACAATATGCATATTATTATTACTAATAGATAGAAAACACTCTCTAGTTTCTAAAACCGTTTGAATTATATCTGTGAGTAAAACAGAACTCATTTTGCAGCAAACTTCCTGACAGGAAGTGGAAAATCTGAAATCGATGCTCTGTTCTAGGGCCTGCCAATAAATGTCCTTGATATATATCAGTATACATGCACTTCATACGTCTTCCACTAGATGTCGACAGGCAGTGAGAGAAGAAATGGAGTGTGTAACTTGATCTGGGGTCGAACAAAAGCTCTTTGTATGACGTGTCACCAGTTTCCTGTTTTCTGGAGAGCGCGTGAAGGGACCTGGTTTTGCCTTCTGTACAGCTGTCGTTATAGACAACTAATATCTCCGGCTTTGATTTTATTTGATACATGTGACAATATCATCGTAAAGTATGTTTTTTCAATATAGTTTTATTAGATCATTGAAATTTTTTCGGGACTTTAGGCGTGTTGCGTTGTGTGCCTTTGTTCAGGAAGGAGAGCTTTGAGCCACTTTGCTAGCTTTCCGTGCTAATTGACTGGAGAAGAGGACATTCTAAATCCAAACAACGATTGTTCCCGACAAAGGACCCCTTGTACAACATTCTGATGAAAGATCGTTAAAAGTAGGACCCATTTTATGATGCTATTTCATATATCTGTCGAACATGTTGTACTAGTCGTTTGCGCCCAGAGTTTGGGCGCCCAGAGTTTGGGCGCCCGTTATGGCGCCCAGAGTCTCGCCATAACGTAAACTGCATATCGTAATGAAGTTATTTTTAGAATTCTAACACGGCGATTGCATTAAGAACTAGTGTATCTATCATTTCCTATACAACATGTATTTTTTAGTAACGTTTATGTATAGTTATTTGGTCAGAATAGTTTGAGTGTCATAAAAATATCCAGACGTTGTGGGAAAAATATGCTACGTTAGCACAATGTATAACCACTGATTTCAGCTCTAAATATGCACATTTTCGAACAAAACATAAGTGTATGTATAACCTGATGTTATAGGACTGTCATCTGATGAAGCTTATCAAGGTTAGTCAAAAATTATATGTCTTTTGCTGGTTTATTCGCAATCGCTAACGTGCCTATTGCTATCGCTAACGTGCCTTGATGAATGAATGCGGTAGTGTGGTAGGATATTGTAGTAAGCTAATATAATGCTATAATGTGTTTTCGCTGTAAAACACTTAAAAAATCGGAAATATTGGCTGGATTCACAAGATGTTTGTCTTTAATTTGCTGTACACCATCGATTTTTCAGAAATGTTTTATGATGAGTTTTTACGTATTTGACGTTGGTGTCTGTAATTACTCTGGCTGCATCGGTCCTATTTGTGACGGTAGCTGTGATGGTAGCTGCAATGTAAAACTGATTTATACCTCAAATATGCACATTTTTCGAACAAAACATAGATTTATTGTATAACATGTTATAAGACTGTCATCTGATGAAGTTGTTTCTTGGTTAGTTTGGTTGGTTCTTGGTTAGTTAGGTTGGCTTTGTGCATGCTACCTGTGCTGTGAAAAATGTCTGTCCTTTTTTGTATTTGGTGGTGAGCTAACATAAATATATGTGGTGTTTTCGCTGTAAAACATTTAAAAAATTCGGACATGTTGACTGGATTCACAAGATGTTTATCTTTCATATGCTATATTGGACTTGTTAAAAACATCCTAAAGATTGATACTATACTTCATTTGACATGTTTCTACGGACTGTAATATAACTTTTGGGACTTTTCGTCTGTTCTTTCCGCTGGACTTGCACAAGCGTCGTGAGTTTAGATTGTGTACTGAACGCTAGAACAACAAGGAGGAATTTGGACATAAATGATGGACATTATCGAACAAAACAAACATTTACTGTGGAACTGGGATTCCTGGGAGTGCATTCTGATGAAGATCATCAAAGGTAAGTGAATATTTATAATGCTATTTCTGACTTCTGGTGACTTCAACATGGCAGATATCTCTTTGGGTGTCACGATTGTCTTCTTGTGAGAGATTGGACCAAGGCGCAGCGTGTGCAAAATACATCTTCTTTATTAAAAGAAGAGAGAAAAACAAACAAGAAACGAACAACTAATCACGAACTAACAAAATAACAAAACTGACGACCGTGAAGCTAATAATACAGATAGTGCTGACACAAACACTACACATAGACAATTACCCACCAACAGCTAAAGCACATGGCTGCCTTAAATATGGCTCCCAATCAGAGACAACATTAACCAGCTGTCTCTGATTGAGAACCAATTCAGGCAACCATAGACTTTCCTAGACATCTATACTAAACACTAACCTATCTACTCTACTTAACCCCCTAAACCATACAACACCCTAGACAATACAAAAACACACAAAGACAACCCACCCCAACTCACGCCCTGACCAACTAAATAAATAAAAGAAAAAGGAACAATAGGTCAGGAACGTGACATTGGGTTGATTTGTCGTCTGAGCGCCGTACTCAGATTATTGCATTGTTTGCTTTTTCCGTAAAAAAAATTTTGAAATCTGACACAGTTGTTGCATTAAGGAGAAGTGGATCTAAAATTCCATGTATAACACTTGTATTTTCATCAACATTTATGATGACAATTTCTGTAAATTGATGAAAAAATGTTTCTGTAAATTGATAAATCAATGTTTATTTTGAGTATTTCTGTCAATTGATGTGGCTCTCTGCAAAAATCACCGGATGTTTTGGAACTAATGAACATAACGCGCCAATGTAAACTCCGATTTTTGGATATAAATATGAACTTTACCGAACAAAACATACATGTATTGTGTAACATGAAGTCCTATGAGTGTCATCTGATGAAGATCATCAAAGGTTAGTGATTCATTTTATCTATATTTCTGCTTTTTGACTCCTCTCTTTGGCTGGAAAAATGGCTATGTTTTTCTGTGACTTGGCTCTGACCTAACTTAATCGTTTGGTTTGCTTTCGTTGTAAAACTTTTTGAAATCGGACACTGTGGCTTGATTTACAACAAGTGTATCTTTAAAATGGTGTAAAATACATGTATGTTTGAGCAATTTTAATTATCGGATTTCTGTTGTTTTTAATTTGGCGCCCTGCAGTTTCACTGGCTGTTGACGAGGTGAGACGCTACCGTCCCACATACCCTAGAGAGGTAGATGAAGGAAAGAGGAGGTTAACTCTAATGAACGTATCTTCTGCAGCAGAGGTAACTCTGGGTCTTCCTTTCCTGTGGTGGTCCTCATGAGAGACAGTTTCATCATAGCACTTGATGGTTTTTTGCGACTGCATTTGAAGAAACTTTCAAAGTTCTTTAAAATGTCCTTATTGACTGACCTTCATGTCTTAAAGTAATGATGGACTGTCGTTTCTCTTTCCTTATTTAACCTGTTTGGCGTGCAAGCCCGACGTCGGTACATTTATGACAACAGCCACTTCAAGTGCAGGGCGCGAAATTCAAAACATATTTTTTTTAATATTTAACTTTCACACATTACCAAGTCCAATACAGCATATAAAAGGTACACATCTCGTGAATCCAGCCAACATGTCCGATTTTTAAAATGTTTTACAGGGAAGACAAAATATGTAAATCTATTAGCTAACCACGTTAGCAAAAGACTCCACTTTTATTACTCCATCAGTTTTTGACTCCAACAGTAGCTATCACAAATTCGGCCAAATAAAGATAGAAATAGCCACTAACCAAGAAACAACCTCATCAGATGACAGTCTGATAACATATTTATTGTATAGCGTATGTTTTTTTCGAAAAATGTGCATATTTCAGGTATAAATCATAGTTTACATTGCAGCTACATTGAGAAATTGCACCGAAAGCAGCCATAATATTTACAGACACCAACGTCAAATACCTAATTACTCATCATAAAACATTTCTGAAAAATACATAGTGTACAGCAAATGAAAGACAGCCATTTTGTGATGCCAGACAATATTTCCGATTTATTAAGTGTTTTACAGCGGAAACAAAATGTAGCGTTATATTAGCTTAGCACAATAGCCAGAAACACTTGGGCGCCGGCGACTAT
Source organism: Salvelinus fontinalis (assembly GCF_029448725.1). NCBI lineage: Eukaryota > Metazoa > Chordata > Actinopteri > Salmoniformes > Salmonidae > Salvelinus > Salvelinus fontinalis. The sequence continues at coordinate 7,245,716 of NC_074697.1, forward strand.
GACAGATATATGAAACAACATCTTAAAATGGGTCTTACTTTTGCTGATCTTTCATCAGAATGTTGAACAAGGTGTCCTTTGTCCAGATGAGTCGTTGTTTGGATTCAGAATGGCAACTTTCTCTCTCCATTTAGCAAGCCCGCTAGCCGGGTTGCACGGATCTCTCCATGTAAACAAACGGAAGAGAACGGAACACGGCAAAACTCCCGAAAAAATGTCAATAATCTGATGAAACTATATTGAAAAAACATACTTTACGATGATATGGTGACATGTATCAAATAAAATCAAAGCCGGAAATAATAGTCGCCTATAACGTCAGCAAAACAAAAGGCAACCCCACTGTCCAAATCGCGTTCTTCAGAGTACCGGAAATGGGGTACACGTCATTCCAAAAGGATTTATTCCATCCCAGATCGAGATAATCACCTAATTTCTTCTCTCACAGCCTTCTTGACACCCAGAGGAAGGTGTATGACGTGCATGTTTACTAATAGCTCTTGTGCCCATTTATAGGCAGGAAGAGGAAGAGAGCATCGATTTCAGACTTTGAACTTCCGGGTCAGGAAAAGTGCTGCAGAATGAGTTCTGTTTCACCCAAAGAAATAATTCAAACGGTTTTAGAAACTAGAGAGTGTTTTCTATCCAATAATAATAATAATATGCATATTGTACGAGCAAGAATTGAGTACGAGGCCGTTTGAAATGGACACATTTTATCAGGCTACTCAATACTGCCCCTTGCAGCCATACTGTTCTTGCCATAATATGTACTTGGTCTTTTACCAAATAGGGCTATCTTCTGTATACCACTCCTACCTTGCCACAGCACAACTGATTGGCTCAAACGCATTATGAAGGACAGAAATGCCACAAATTAACTTTTAACAGGGCACACTTCTTAATTGAAATGCATTTCATGTGACTATCTCATGAAACTGTCTTACCGTCTTTTACCGTCTATTAGAGTGTATATTACTGTCTATTACAGTCTATTACGTCTATTGGTGTCTATTGGTGTCTATTATGTCTGTTACCATCTATTAGTGTATATTAGTGTATATTACTGTCTATTACTGTCTAATAGTGTTTATTACCGTCTATTACATCTATTCGTTTCTATTACCGTCTATTACATCTATTACATCTATTCGTTTCTATTACCGTCTATTACGTCTATTAGTTTATATTACCGTCTATTACCGTGTATTACCATCTATTACCGTCTATTACTGTCTATTGCCGTCTATTAGTTTCTATTACCGTCTATTAGTGTCTATTAGTTTATATTACCATCTATTACCGTCTATTACGTCTATTAGTTTATATTACCATCTATTACCGTCTATTACGTCTATTAGTTTATATTACCATCTATTACCGTGTATTAGTGTTTATTACCGTCTATTAGTTTATATTACCATCTATTACCGTCTATTACGTCTATTAGTTTATATTACCGTCTATTAGTTTCTTAGTGTCTATTACAGCCTATTACCATCTATTACAGTCTATTACAGTCTGTTACAGTATATTACTGTCTATTAGTGTCTATATCCGTCTATTAGTGTCTATTACTGTCTATTACCATCTATTAGTGTCTATTAGTGTCTATTAGTGTCTATTGTTGTCTATTAGTTTCTTAGTGTCTATTACAGTCTATTACCATCTATTACCATCTATTACAGTCTGTTACAGTCTATTACTGTCTATTACGATCTATTAGTGTCTATATCCGTCTATTAGTGTCTATTACTGTCTATTACATCTATTAGTTTATATTACCGTCTATTAGTTTCTTAGTGTCTATTACAGACTATTACCATCTATTGCAGTCTATTACAGTCTGTTACAGTATATTCATGTCTATTAGTGTCTATATCTGTCTATTAGTGTCTATTACTGTCTATTACCGTCTATTAGTGTCTATTAGTGTCTATGGTTGTCTATTAGTTTCTTAGTGTCTATTACCATCTATTACCATATATTACCGTCTATTACACTGTGTTACAGTCTATTACTGTCTATTAGTGTCTATTACCGTCTAATACTGTCTATTCTCATCTATTAGTGTATATTACGTCTATTAGTTTCTATTACCAACTATTAGTGTATATTACCATATATTAGTGTCTATTACCATCTATTAGTGTCTATTACCGTCTATTAGTGTCTATTACCGTCTATTAGTGTCTATTACCGTCTATTAGTGTCTATTACCATCTACTAGTGTCTATTAGTTTCTATTACCGTCTATTAGTGTCTATTACCATCTATTAGTGTCTATTATCAATCAATCAATCAATCAAGTTTATTTTATATAGCCCTTCGTACATCAGCTAATATCTCGAAGTGCTGTACAGAGACCCAGCCTAAAACCCCAAACAGCTAGAATGCAGGTGTAGAAGCACGGTGGCTAGGAAAAACTCCCTAGAAAGGCCAAAACCTAGGAAGAAACCTAGAGAGGAACCAGGCTATGAGGGGTGGCCAGTCCTCTTCTGGCTGTGCCAGGTGGAGATTATAACAGAACTATGCCAAGATGTTCAAAAATGTTCATAAGTGACAAGCATGTTCAAATAATAATCATGAATAATATTCAGTTGGCTTTTCATAGCCGATCATTAAGAGTTGAAAAACAACAGGTCTGGGACAGGTGGTGGTTCCAAAACCGCAGGCAGAACAGCTGAAACCGGAACAGCAGCAAGGCCAGGCGGACTGGGGACAGCAAGGAGCCACCACGCCCGGCAGTCCCGACGTATGGTCCCAGGGCTCAGGTCCTCCGAGAGAAAGAAAAAGAGAAGGAGAAAATTAGAGAGAGCCAAGATTTTCAAAATGTTCATAAATGACAAGCATGGTCAAATAATAATCAGGAATAAATCTGTTGGCTTTTCATAGCCGATCATTAAGAGTTGAAAACAGCAGGTCTGGGACAGGTAGGGGTTCCGTAACCGCAGGCAGAACCGTTGAAACTGGAATAGCAGCAAGGCCAGGCGGACTGGGGGCAGCAGGGAGTCGTCATGCCCGGTAGTCCTGACGTATGGTCCTAGGGCTCAGGTTATCAGAGAGAGAAAGAAAGAGAGAACGAGAGAATTAGAGAAAGCATACTTAAATTCACACAGGACACTGGATAAGACAGGAGAAGTACTCCAGGTATAACCAACTGACCCTAGCCCCCCGACACAAACTACTATTGGTGTCTATTACCATCTATTAGTGTATATTAGTGTCTATTACCATCTATTAGCGTCTATTAGTGTTTATTAGTGTCTATTCGTGTCTATTACCATCTATTAGTGTCTATTACCATCTATTCATGTCTATTACCATCTATTACCATCTATTAGTGTCTATTAGGATCTATTAGTGTCTATTACCATCTATTACCATCTATTGGTGTCTATTACCATCTATTAGTGTCTATTACCGTCAATTAGTGTCTATTACCATCTATTAGTGTCTGTTACCATCTATTACCATCTATTACCATCTATTAGTGTCTATTAGTGTATGTTACCATCTATTACCATCTATTACCATCTATTACCATCTATTAGTGTCTATTTGTGTCTATTACCATCTATAAGTGTCTATTAGTGACGATTAGTGTGTATTAGTGTCTATTACCATCTATTAGTGTATATTAGTGTCTATTACCATCAATTAGTGTATATTAGTGTCTATTAGTGTATATTCGTGTCTATTAGTGTCTATTAGTGTCTATTACCATCTATTAGTGTCTATTAGTGTCTATTAGTGTCTATTAGTGTCTATTACCATCTATTAGTGTATATTAGTGTCCATTACCATATATTAGTGTCTATTCATGTCTATTAGTGTCTATTAGTGTCTATTACTGTCTATTCGTGTCTATTACCATCTATTACCATCTATTAGTGTCTATTAGTGGCTATTACCATCTATTAGTGTCTGTTACCATCTATTACCATCTATTAGTGTCTATTAGTGTCTATTACCAATTTATTAGTGTCTATTAGTGTCTATTAGTGTCTATTAGTGTCAATTACCGTCTATTAGTGTCTATTAGTGTCTATTAGTGTCTATTAGTGTCTATTAGTGTCTATTAGTGTCTATTAGTTTCTATTACCGTATATTAGTGTTTATTAGTGCCTATTAGTGTCTATTGGTTTCTATTACCGTCTATTAGTGTATATTACCATCTATTAGTGTCTATTAGTTTCTATTACCATCTATTAGTGTCTATTATTGTCTATTACCATCTATTAGTGTCTATTAGTGTCTATTAGTGTCTATTACCATCTATTAGTGTCTATTACCGTCTATTAGTGTCTATTGCCGTCTATTGGTGTCTATTACCATCTATTAGTGTCTGTTACCATATATTACCATCTATTACCATCTATTAGTGTTTATTAGTGTCTGTTACCATCTATTACCATCTATTACCATCTATTAGTGTCTATTACCATCTATTAGTGTATGTTACCATCTATTAGTGTGAATTAGTGTCTATTAGTGTCTGTTACCATCTATTACCATATATTACCATCTATTACCATCTATTAGTGTCTATTACCATCTATTAGTGTCTATTACAGTCTATTACTGTCTATTAGTGTCTATTACCATCTATTAGTGTCTATTACCGTCTATTAGTGTATATTACGTCTATTAGTGTCTATTAGTGTATATTACGTCTATTAGTTTCTATTACCATCTATTAGTGTCTATTACCGTCTATTAGTGTCTATTGCCGTCTATTGGTGTCTATTACCATCTATTAGTGTCTGTTACCATCTATTACCATCTTTTACCATCTATTAGTGTCTATTACCATCTATTAGTGTATGTTACCATCTATTAGTGTGAATTAGTGTCTATTAGTGTCTGTTACCATCTATTACCATATATTACCATCTATTACCATCTATTAGTGTCTATTACCATCTATTAGTGTCTATCAGTGTCTATTAGTGTCTGTTACCATCTATTACCATCTATTACCATCTATTACCATCTATTACCATCTATTAGTGTCTATTACCGTCTATTAGTGTCTATTACCGTCTATTAGTGTCTATTACCATCTATTAGTGTCTATTACCGTCTATTAGTGTCAATATTACCGTCTATTACACTGTGTTACAGTCTATTACTGTCTATTAGTGTCTATTACCGTCTATTAGTGTCTATTACCATCAATTAGTGTATATTACGTCTATTAGTTTCTATTACCATCTATTAGTGTCTATTACCATCTATTAGTGTCTATTACCATCTATTAGTGTCTATTAGTGTCTGTTACCATCCATTACCATCTATTACCGTCTATTAGTTTATATTACCATCTACTAGGTTATATTAGCATCTGTTAGTGTCTATTACCATATATTAGTGTCTATTACCCTCTATTAGTGTCTATAAGTGTCTATTAATGTCTATTAGTGTCTATTACCATCTATTAGTGTCTATTACCATCTATTAGTGTCTATTGGTGTCTGGTAGTGTATATTACTGTCTATTACCATCTATTAGTGTCTATTACCATCTATTAGTGTCTATTAGTGTCTATTACCATCTATTAGTGTCTATTAGTGTCTGTTACCATCTATTAGTGTCTATTAGTGTCTGTTACCGTCTATTACTGTCTATTAGTTTCTATTAGTGTCTGTTACCATCTATTAGTGTCTATTAGTGTCTGTTACCGTCTATTACTGTCTATTAGTTTCTATTAGTGTATATTACCATCTACTACTGTCTATTAGTTTCTATTAGTGTATATTACCATCTGTTACCATCTATTAGCATCTATTACCGTCTATTATTGTCTATTGGTGTCTGTTACCATCTATTACCATCTATTACCGTCTATTGGTGTCTATTACCGTCTACCGTCGAAACGGTAATATTAGTTTTTTCAATGTACTGTATATATATGAATGCACTGTCTTTGCATAGACACACATATACACATTTCCAGACTGGAACAAATACTCAAACCCACCAACATTATGTTTTTCCCCCCTTCTTCAGCAAATGGGTTTTCAGTCACCTTAAAGGCTGTGGATAGGCTAATGATTAATGTCCTGTCAACCTGTATTAGACGTATACACAACCCAGTCTAGTTGGAGAGGTGCCCAGAGAGAGGAGGAGGAAAGGAGAGGGGGCCAGGGAGATGGATGGTGAGAGAGAGAGAGAGAGAGAGAGAGAGAGAGAGAGAGAGAGAGAGAGAGAGAGAGAGAGAGAGAGAGAGAGAGAGAGAGAGAGAGAGAGAGAGAGAGAGAGAGAGAGAGATGAAGGAAGAACTGCACTCTTAGATAAGGGTTATTCGGCTGTCTCCATAGGAGAACCCTTCTGGTTAGAGGTAGAACACTTAATGGTTCCAGGTAGGGTTCTACGTGGAACCCAAAGCGGTTCTACCTGAAAACAAGAGGGTTCTACGTGCAACCAAAAAGGGTTCTTCAAAGGTTTATCCTATGATGGCAGCCAAAGAACCCTTTAATAAGGTTCTAGATAGCATTTTTTCTAATAGTGTAGGAAAGGTGAGTGAGAGAGAAGTCTACATGACGAAATAGAGTTAATACAATGAAAAACAGAGAGAAAGACAGGAAGGAAAGTAAAGTCAGGAAGATGGGGAGAGAGAAAGAGGAAGGAAACTAAAGGCAGGAATAGAGAGCGAGACAGAGAGAGACAGAGAGAGAGAGAAAGACAGGAAGGAAACTAAAGTAATGAAGATGGGGGGAGGCAGACAGATAGACAGACAGACAGACAGACAGACAGACAGACAGACAGACAGACAGACAGACAGACAGACAGACAGACAGACAGACAGACAGACAGGAAACTAAAGTCAGAGAGCGAGAGCGAGAGAGAGAGAGAGAGAGAGAGAGAGAGAGAGAGAGAGAGAGAGAGAGAGAGAGAGAGAGGAAACTATAGTCAGGAAGCTGGAGAGAGAGAGAGACAGACAGAGAGAGAGAGAAAGACAGGAGGGAAACTAAAGTCAGGAAGATGGAGCGAGAGAGAGAGAGAGCAAGAGAGAGAGAAAGACAGAGAGATAGAGACAGGGCTGTGATCCTTATCTCCTCAGCTCTCTTCACGTCCATGTCACTCAAGCTAGTTATCATGGCAACAGCAGGATGAGTTTCCTGGTGTGTGACAGGTTTTGTCGAGTGTGACCGATTTGTCATGCCGTCTGTGACTAAACCACTATCACTGCTCCGGCCGATCAATACACACACACACATACATGCACCCGCAAGTGCACACATACACTTACGCACACACAGAGACGCACACACACACAAACACACAGACACACACACAAACTGGAAGTTAGGAATTACACTGAGCTTGGAGTCAGTTCGGATCCAACAGACAAAGCCTTGTCATGGTTACATTTCCAAATGTGGCTTTGGGGAAACTTAACTCCTTTCTGACCACAGATTGTCAGAGCTGTAATTCCTGGAAATTGGAGCTGTTATTAATAAATGAGTAACAGCAAAGTACTTTATGTCTCATCACAAATCCAATTGTTTTCATAGAAATTAAGTGAGAGATGATGCATGCTCTTTACATACGAACACATACATACAGTCTACAGAATACACACAATACACACACACACACAATAGACACACATACACACAATACACACACTGACATCCATGCAGGGACCTAAGGCTACACAGTTGACTGCTGTGTTTTGCAGTGGTTCAGCTAGGTGATTATACTAAACAACACACAGCCATCTTGCTCAGACTCTGTTGAGTTTCCTGGGAAAAATCAGTGATGTGAACCTGTTTACTGCTGGAAAATAACAGAGTTACACAGCCCATCAATGTCTTCCCTTACTGCCCAATGGGCTAAAAACGTGGCCGTACTGAAATATGAAACGATATAGTGTGAGATAGCTGTTGATCAATATGACATTAAATACACCGTCCTGCCCGTCTCTGTGGGAAGCTTTATTAACTTATCTAGGATAGGGGGCAGCATTTTCACGTTTGGATGAAAAGCATACCCAAATTCAACTGCCAGCTACTCATCCCCAGAAGATAAGATATTCATATTTTTAGCAGATTTGGATAGAAAACACTCAGGAGTTTCTAAAACTGTTTGAATCATGTCTGTGAGTATAACAGAACTTATTTAGCAGGCGAAACCCTGAGGACAAACCATTCAGATGTTATTTTTTTTGAGGTCACTCTCTTTTCAATTAAGTTTCATTGGGAATACAGATTTCTAATTGACCTTCTTGCAGTTCCTACCACTTCCACTGGATGTCAACAGTCTTTAGAAATTGTTTGAGGGTTTTTCGTTTGTGTAATGAAGAAGTACGGCCATTTTGAATCAGGGTCACTTGTTGTGTCCTGTTTTTAGAGGCGCATGACCAGAAGGCTAGCTACAGTTTGTTTTAATCCACACAGATCATCTCGTCTTCAATTTGATTATTTACGTAAAAAAAATACCTAAAGTTGTATTACAAAAATAGTTTGAAATGTTTTGGCAAAGTTTACAGGTAACTTTTGAGATATTTTGTAGTCATGTTTCACAAGTTGGAACTGGTGTTTCTGGATCAAACGTGCCAAATAAATGGACATTTTGGATATATATCGACGGAATTAATCGAACAAAAGGACCATTTGTGATGTTTATGGGACATATTGGAGTGCCAACAACAGAAGCTCGTCAAAGGTAAGGCATGAATTATATTTTTATTTCTGTGTTTCGTGTCGTGCCTGCAGGGTTGAAATACGCTTCTCTCTCTTTGTTACTATGGTGCTAACTCAGATAATAGCATAGTTTGCTTTCACCGAAAAGCCTATTTGAATTCTGACATGTTGACTGGATTCACAACCAGTGTAGCTTTAATTTGGTATCTTTCATGTGTGATTTAATGAAAGTTTGATTTTTATAGTAATTTATTTGAATTAGGCGCTCTGCATTTTCTCTGGTTTTTGGCCAAGTGAGACAGTAGCGTCCCGCCGAAACTCAGATTTTTGGATATAAATATGAACTTTACCGAACAAAACATATATGTATTGTGTAACATGAAGTCCTATGAGTGTCATCTGATGAAGATCATCAAAGGTTAGTGATTAATTTTATCTCTATTTCTGCTTTTTGTTACTCCTCTCTTTGACTGGAAAAATGGCTGTGTTTTTCTGTGGCTATGTACTGAGCTAACATAATCGTTTGATGTGCTTTCGCCGTAAATCCTTTTTGAAATCAGACATGTTGGCTGGATTCACAATCAGTGTAGCTTTAATTTGGTATCTTTCATGTGTGATTTCATGAAAGTTAGATTTTTATAGTAATGTTTTGAACTTGACGCTCTGCATTTTTACTGTTTTTTGGCCAGAGAAGTTAATGTGTGAAACTAATGGTTGTTGGGTGTTTTAACCAGGCTGATATAAACCATATAGTTTAGTTTATAAATGTTCCATAAAAGGAAGCACCCCCTGCTTTCAGTATACTTTGTATCCCTCATTTACTCAAGTGTTTCCATTATTTTGGCAGTTACCTGTAGAATGAACGGACCGTTAATATAACGTTGTGGATAAAGTTCGGGATGAAACAATTTTTGTGTACAACATCTAAAGACTTGCATGCAAATCACACCAAAGGTTTTCTGGACCCTTCTATAACATGCAGTTTACATAAAAAATAGACATTTGGTTGTAAGAAAGAAAACTCCTCATTTACCCCTGGATATTTTTCTCTGTTTTAACCCTATCCAAAACCTCAAGCCTTAACTTAACCAGTCGGAATTAATGCCTAAACCTGTTAAGGCTAGGGGGTGCTGTTGTCACTATTTATGGAAATCGTGTAATTTTTGAAACGGCTTCCAACAAAATTCTTGATCGTACAATATGCATATTATTATTATTATTGGATAGAAAACAGTCTATAGTTTCTATAGCCGTTGAAATATTGTCTCTGAGTGGAACATAACTCATTCTACAGCAATTTCCCTGACATGGAGTCAGATTTCACACATTTTGGCCCCTGTTCTGGAGTCAGTTTTAAGGCCACTGTTATTGCTATGAGTATATGGACACTGCTTACGTCTTCCCCTGGATGCCTTTACGTGATGACGCTTTGAATGGTATCGATTGCCCAATCACAGCCACTATAAATGAAAAAAACCTGTAGGTAGGAACTCTTTTCTAGGTGCGTCAGGCGCGCGGAGGACACCGACCTACTGTTTTTCCAAGCATTAGTGTAGCCAGTTATATTTCTCCGGTCATATTTCTACTCGTTATAGGAGTTAAAAACATCATAAGGTAGTTAATTTAAAGCGTTTTATAGCAATTTATATCCGTTTAGTGCGATTTTGGGACATTTATTTCTGAGACACTGTGAATCTCTGGGCACCGTTCCAGTTCATGCCGAACACAATGTGCATTTCTACATGGCAAGAGGACAGCTTTCGACCAAAAGACGATTAGACCCAAGAAAGGATTCTTTGACCAAGATTCTGATGGAAGAATAGCTCAAAGTAGGAATAATTTATTATGATAAATCGTGTTTCTGTCGAAAAATGTTAATGGCTTAGGACGCCATCTTTTTTGACGTAGCTTCGCTTGGCGCAAACTGTATTGAAAAGTAAGGATAATTTAAAAAATGTAAATCCGCGATTGTATTAAGAATTAAATTGTCTATCAATCGCTGTCCACCCTATATTTTTTAGTCACGTTTATGAGTATTTATGTATACGACTAGATCACTGTCTAATGTGGCGCAGGACATTTTCTGACCAGCTGGGCTACTTTTCTCATTGTCTAACCATGATTTTGGTGGCTAAATATGCACATTTTCGAACAAACTGTATATGTATGTTGTAATGTGATGTTACAGGAGTGTCATCTGAAGAATTCTGAGAAGGTTAGTGAAAAAATTAATATATTTTGGCGATGTTTACGTTATCGCTCTCTTTGGCTAGAATCAATGCTGGTGTAATGTTTGCACATGTGCTATGCTAATATAACGATTTATTGTGTTTTCGCTGTAAGACACTTAGAAAATCTGAAATATTGTCTGTATTCATCTGTGTCTGTGTCTTTCGATTAGTGTATGCTGTGTATTTTTACGAAATGTTTGATGATTAGTTGTATTTATTCTAGTCCATTTGTGACGGTGGGTGCAATTGTAAACTATGACATCTACCTGAAAAATGCACATTTTTCTAACAAAACCTATCCTATACCATAAATATGTTATCAGACTGTCATCTGATGAGCTTTTTTCTTGGTTATTGGCTATCAATATCTTAGTTTAGCCGAATTGGTGATAGCTACTGGTGTTGGTGGACAAAGAAAAGATGGTGGATTATGCTAATGTGTTTAGCTAATAGATTTACATCTTTACATATTGTGTCTTCCCTGTAAAACATTTAAAAAATCGGACATGTTGGCTGGATTCACAAGATCTGTGTCTTTCATTAGCTGTATTGGATTTTAATGTGTGAAAGTTAAATATAAAAAAAATATAAAAAAAATTGAATTTCGCGGCTCTGCCTTTTCAGTGGGGGTGGGGGGGGGGGGGTTAACCCTTAATTTAATAATCTTAGGGATCCCTTATACCCACTCCCGCTCGAATCCTGTTAACGGGATTGATTTGACAACATCCAGTGAAATTGCAGCGCGCCAAATTCAAAAACAGAAATACTCACAATAAAAATTCATAAAACATACAAGTGTTATACATCCAAATATAGCTTGACTTCTTGTTAATCCAGCCGCCATGTCAGATTTCAAAAGGCTTTACGGCGAAAGCAAACCATGCAATTATCAGAGGACAGCACCCCGCATACAAATGCATGAAAAACATATTTCAACCAGGCAGGTGCGACACGAAAGTCAGAAATAGCTATATAAAAAATGCCTTACCTTTGATGATCTTCTTCTGTTGGCACTCCAAAAGGTCCCAGTTACATCACAAATGGTCCTTTTGTTCGATAATGTCCTTCTTTCTATCCATAAAAACTCAGTTTAGCTGGCAGGCTTCAATCAATAATCCATCCAGTTTCCCTACATCAAAATGCATACAAAATGAATCCCAAACGTTACTAATAAAATTTTCCAAACAAGTCAAACAACGTTTATAATCAAACCTTAAGTATCCTACTACGTAAATAAATGATACAATTTAAGCCGGAGAATAGTATGTTCATTACCGGAGAAAAATAACAAAGAACACGCTTTCCTCCTCACGCTTGGAAACACTACAGCCAAAATTGGAGCCACCTAGAAAAACTACAATTCCTGGGTCATTTTTCCAAAAACTAACCTGAAACTCTTTCTAAAGACTGTTGACATCTAGTGGAAGCCCTAGGAACTGCAATCTGGGAGGACTTGGCCTTATGATTAAAGTTCTAGCTATTGAAAATTGTGGTAAGCTGAATGTTTTGGGGGGGATGGTTTGTCCTCGGGGTTTTGCCTGCCATATCAGTTCTGTTATACTCACAGACATAATTTTAACAGTTTTGTTTTCTATCTAAATCTACCAATTATATGCATATCCTAGCTTCTGGGCCTGAGTAACAGGCAGTTTACTTTGGGCACGCTTTTCATCTGAATGTGAAAATACTGCCCCCTATCCCTAAGAAGTTTTTAACAGAGTCAAAATGATTGTCTAAACTTAACCCTTAACTTAAAAGAGTCGGAATTAAAGCCTAACTTAACCCTTAACTTTTTAGGGATAGGGGGCAGCATTTCCACTTTGGATGAATAGCGTGCCCAAATTGAACTCCCTCCTACTCTGTCCCAGATGCTAATATATGCATATTATTATTACTATTAGATATAAAACACTCTGAAGTTTCTAAAACTGTTTGAATTATGTCTGTGAGTATAACAGAATTCATATGGCAAGCAAACTTCCAAACAGGAAGTGGAAATTCTGAGGCTGGTTGATGTTCAACTCATCGCCTATTCAAATCCCAGGAAGATATTTTTATTTTATTTGAATTTTTTATTTAACCAGGTAGGCTAGTTGAGAACAAGTTCTCATTTTCAACTGCGACCTGGCCAAGATAAAGCATAGCAGTGTGAACAGACAACAACACAGAGTTACACATGGAGTAAACAATAAACAAGTCAATAACACAGTAGGGGGAAAAAATGAGTATATATACATTGTGTGCAAAAGGCATGAGGAGGTAGGCAATAAATAGGCCATAGGAGCGAATAATTACAATTTAGCAGATTAACACTGGAGTGATAAATCATCAGATGATCATGAGCAAGTAGAGATACAGGTGTGCAAAAGAGCAGAAAAGTAAATAAATAAAAACAGTAAGGGGATGAGGTAGGTAAATTGGGTGGGCTGTTTACAGATGGACTATGTACAGCTGCAGCGATCGGTTAGCTGCTCCAATAGCAGATGTTTAAAGTTGGTGAGGGAAATAAAAGTCTCCAACTTCAGCGATTTTTGCAATTCGTTCCAGTCACAGGCAGCAGAGAACTGGAAGGAAAGGCTGCCAAATGAGTTGTTGGCTTTAGGGATGATCAGTGAGATATACCTGCTGGAGCGCGTGCTACGGGTGGGTGTTGTTATTGTCGTGTCTTTGCTATCGTTAAATTGAAGACTTATAGTTTTTTTCATAGATTCCTGTAATTAGGGATTACGCTATCACTTGAGTAATAACGTAACTAATTAACTATGAATTCGAGGGCACCAGGGAAAGTTATTAGATTACAAAGTTATAATTTCCCAATATAACCTTTCAAATATTTTCATATCTGATCAATAGTCTTCTAATTAATGATTTATTTACTCTACCTCACGTCAGTCTCATTCCAAACGTCGTAAATCGTTGATTATCTGCACGAACCCAGTCTTCACTATGAGTCATCCATACATCAATCGTCTTAAATCATTTATTTATTACTAACTAATTAATTCACAGAAATGCATAAACAAACAAACAAACTTAAAATAGTTACATGAAATGATAGGAGAAAACATGCCCTAGTGGGCTGAACTGGCATTGCGGCTGTTAGACAAGGGGAAAATGGCGTTCGACTAAGAATTCACTACAGAGTCCATAATTATAACAATTGACATGCTAATCCTTACACATGAACGCTCACTCATTCGGGAACAATTGCAATCAATATATATATAGTTACGCTCATTGTGTGTCGTCTTGATCGTTGGAGAGAAGTTAGTTTCTGTTGGAGTGAAGTTAGTTTCTGTTGGAGATTCGTCTCTCTCTGTCTTGGCTTTTGTGGATAGTTCAGAGTGACATTCGTTATAGAATGATTGTTTCGGCGGTTGTCTTTCTTCGCGTTCAATGATACCGAATTCCTAGCTGCAGACTAGTAGTCAATATCAAAGACTTGTTCTCATTCGTCTTAAGAGTTTTAACCACGTGGTATGGTTAAAACTTCAGCAATGTTATATTCCACCTTCGTTCTCCGGACTAATGGAGAAAAGCATGGTCTAAATGGTAATTTCTTAAAGTGGGCTTTTATTCAGATAGCAGAGAGGGGTGGTACCATGGTCTCTGACCCAACTGGCTCAGGGGCGGTCCTTGGATTTAGTTCAAATACAACAGGGAGTTGTATTTTCCTTCCTTAAACAGTTCAAAATCATATTACACAATTATACAAACAGCATCATACTCACTCATTCATTTTATACAACACACAGATGTAAACCTCATATCTGAGGTTATTATATAAACAGCGGTATGGTAATGTGGTCCCACAGTCTCACATGAGTTTCCCACGTGGTGACAAATGGACCGGTTCATAGCTGGACTGTCCACTGATATTTCATACTTTTGCAGGAATATGAAATATGTTCGTACCCAAAGTTCTGTGAGGTGGAAGAGAATTCCTTTGTCCTGAAAGTTTACCCTCTCTCTTAATACTGTTTGTGGTGGGGGGATTCTCAGTGATTCTCATCTCTCTGTGATTCTCATCTCTCTGTGATCACCGCATGGGTTGTGGTAGGAAAGGGAGAGGCAGAGAGAGGGGGATGGGGTTTGAAGTACCCAAGCAGGCAACATCATGACATTATCGTGACCAGTGAACTGAGATAAGGTGGAGCTTTACCTAGCATGGACTTATAGATGACCTGGAGCCAGTGGGTCTGGCGACGAATATGTAGCGAGGGCCAGCCGACTAGAGCACACAGGTCGCAGTGGTGGGTGGTATAAGGTGTTTTAGTAACAAAACTGATGGCACTATGATAAACTGCATCTAGTTTGCTGAGTAGAGTATTGGAAGCTATTTTGTAGATGACATCGCCGAAGTCGAGGATCGGTAGGATAGTCAGTTTTACTAGAGTAAGTTTTGCGGCGTGAGTGAAGGAGGCTTTGTTGCGAAATAGAAAGCCGATTCTTGATTTGATTTTGGATTGGAGATGTTTAATATGAGTCTTGATGGAGAGTTTACAGTCTAGCCAGACACCTAGGTATTTATAGATGTCCACATATTCTAGGTCGGAACCGTCCAGGGTGGTGATGCTAGTCGGGCGGGCGGGTGCAAGCAGCGAACGGTTCAAAAGCATGCATTTGGTTTTGCTAGCGTTTAAGAGCAGTTGGAGGCCACGGAAGGAGTGTTGTATGGCATTGAAGCTCATTTGGAGGTTAGATAGCACAGTGTCCAAGGAAGAGCCAGAAGTATACAGATGGATTTGTTTGCACTTCCTACGCCTTCCACTAGATGTCAACAGTCTGTAGAACGTTGAATGAAGTTTATACTGTGTTGTGGGGCCGGATGAGAGGGGAATGAGTCAGTGGTCTGGCAGATTGCCAGTTCCTGGTCACGTGATACGCGTTACATAACTTCTACAGACACGAAGGAATGCTCCGGTTGGAACGTTATTGGATATATATGATAACAACATCCTGAAGATTGATTTTCTACTTAGTTTGACAAGTTTATTCGACCTGTGATATAACTTTTTGAAGTTTTCGTCCGACGTTATGCGGGACTTGCACGAGCGTTTGGAAATGTGTACTAAACGCGCTAGCAAAAGTAGCTACTTGGACATAAATAATTGACATTATCGAACAAAACAACAATTTATTGTGGAACTAGGATTCCTGGGAGTGCATTCTGATGAAGATCATCAAAGGTAAGGGAATATTTATAACGCTATTTCTGACTTTTACTGACTCCACAACATGGCGGGTATCTGTACGGCTTGTTTTTGTGCCTTAGCGCTGTACTCAGATTATTCCATGGTGTTCTTTTTCCGTAAAGCTTTTTTGAAATCTGACACAGCGGTTGCATTAACCTTTCTTGGGCACAGGTTCCGCTAGCGGAACCCCCCCCCCCCCCCACCACAACATTCCGCTGAAAAGGCTACGCGGGAAATTCAAAAATATTTTTTTGAAATATGTAACTTTCACACATTAACAAGTCCAATACAGCAAATGAAAGATAAATATCTTGTTAAATTCTTATGGCTGCAAGGCATAGTGTTGACTAGCCAGTGAAATCGTGCCCATTTCAAACGGCCTCCTACTCAAATCTTGCTCGTACAATATGAATATTATTATTCTTTTTGGATAGAAAACACTTTCTAGTTTCTAAAAGAGTTGGAATTATTTCTCTGAGTGAAACAGAAGTCCTTCTGCAGCACTTTTCCTGACCAGGAAGTGAAATGTCAGAAATCGATGCTCTTTTCAACTTGATGCCTATACATGGTCTTAACACTTAGGAGTCTGCTGACACTCTATACGCCTTCCTATTGGTGTAAAGAGGATGTCAGAGAATAAATGTTTTTGCTCCTCTTGGTCTGTGGTGGAAAAAAAACTATTTCTTTGACGTGACCGTCCACTTCCGGTACTCTGAAGGAAGTGGGATTGACTACTGTTTTGCCTTGGTAACGAACGGCTAACGTCTCCGGCTCAAATTTTTTTTGATACATGTGTCCATATCATCGTAATGTATGTTTATTCAATATAGTTTAATCAGATTATTGAAACTTTATTCGGGAGTTTTGCCGTGTTCCGTCCTCTGACTGTGTTTACGTTGGAGAAATTTATGCCACTCGGCTAGTGCCAATGCTAATTGAAGAGGGACATTTGCCATTCTGAATCCAAACAACGACTCATTTGGACAGAGGACACGTTCTTCAACATTCTGATGAAAGATCAGCAAAAGTAAGACCCATTTTATGATGTTATTTCATATATCTGTCGTGCATGTGAACTGGCCTTGGGCGCCCAATTATTTCTGTCTATTGTAGCTACGCTAATATAGCGATACATTTTGTTTGCGCTGTAAAACGTTTAATAAATTGGAAATATTGTTTGGAATCACAAGATGACTGTCTTTCAATTGCTGCAGACTATGTATTTTTCAGAAATGTTTTATGATGGGTAATTAGCTATTTGACGTTGGTGTCTGTAAATATTATGGCTGCTTTCGGTGCAATTTCGGATTGTAGCTGAAATGTAAACTATGGTTTATACATGAAATATGCAAATTTTTCGAACAAAACATATGCTATACAATAAATATGTTATCAGACTGTCATCTGATGAATTTGTTTCTTGGTTAGTGGCTATTTATATCTTTATTTGGTCGAATTTGTGATAGCACCTGATGGAGTAAGAAACTGATGGAGTTAGAAAAAGTTGTGTCTTTTGCTATTGTGGTTAGCTAATAGATTTACATATTTTGTCTTCCCTGTAAAACATTTAAAAAATCGGACATGTTGGCTGGATTCACAAGATGTGCACCTTTCATCTGGTGTCTTGGACTTGTTAATGTGTGAAAGTTAAATATTTTTAAAAAATGATTTTGAATTTCGCGCCCTGCACTTTGAGCTGGATGTTGTCATAAGTGTACCGGTGTCGGGCTGCCCCCGTAAAAGGTTAATCTACCCGATTTAAAAAATGTTTTACAGCGAAAACACAACATATGATTACGTTAGATCACCGCCAAGTCCAAAAAACACACAGCCATTTTCCCAGCCAAAGATAGCGGTCACAAAAAGCAGAAATAGAGATAAAATTAATCACTAACCTTTGATGATCTTCATCAGATCACACTCATAGGACATCATGTTACACAATACATGTATTCTTTGTTCGATAATGTGCATATTTATATCCAAAAATCTTAGTTTACATTAGCGCCATGTTCAGAAATGTCTCCAAAATATCCGGAGAAATTGCAGAGAGCCACATCAAATAACAGAAATACTCATCGTAAACTTTGATGAAAGATACATGTTTTACATAGAACTAAAGATACACTTGTTCTTAATGCAACCGCTGTGTCAGATTTTTTATAAACTTTACGGAAAAAGCACACCATGCAATAATCTGAGATGGTGCTCAGATATAAATAAAATTTCTCTGCCATGTTGGAGTCAACAGAAATACGAAATTACATCATGCCAGTTCCACAATAAATGTTTGTTTTTTTCAATAAAGTTCCTCTTTATGTCCAAATACCTCCTTTTTGTTAGCGCGTTTAGTTCACCAATCGAAATTCACAAGGCGCGGGCAAGTCCAGACGAAAGTCCAGGGGAAAAGTCAAAAAGGTTCTATTACAGTTCGTAGAAACATGTCAAACGATGTATACAATCAATCTTTAGGATGTTTTTATCATAAATCTTCAATAATGTTTCAACCGGACAATTCCTTTGTCTTTAGAAATGAAAAGGAACAGAGCTCGCTCTCACGGCCGCACGCCTGACTGAGCTCATGGCATTCTGCCAGACCCCTTAGTCAAACAGCTCCTATTTTCTCCCCCTTCACAGTAGAAGCCTGAAACAAGGTTCTAAAGACTGTTGACATCTAGTGGAAGCCTTAGGGAGTGCAATATGCCCACATAGACACTGTATATTCGAAAGGCAATGACTTGAAAAACTACAAACCTCAGATTTCCCACTTCCTGGTTGGATTTTTTTCAGGTGTTTGCCTGCCATATGAGTTCTGTTATACTCACAGACATCATTCAAACATTTTCAGAAACTTCAGAGTGTTTTCTATCCAAATATATTCATAATATACATATATTAGCTTCTGGGCCTGAGTAGCAGGCAGTTTACTCTGGACACGCTTTACATCCGAACGTGACAATGCTGCCCCCTATCCCAAACAGGTTTTAACAGAGTCGGAATTCATGTCTAAACTTAACCGTAGGTTTTGTCACAGTAAGTCTGGAAATGAAGTCAGTTTACTCGTCATAAATAGTAGTTTGTCCAAGTACGATGGGACATGACGTCAGTGTGTGCGTGTGCGTG
The DNA here is from genome assembly GCF_029448725.1 of Salvelinus fontinalis. NCBI lineage: Eukaryota > Metazoa > Chordata > Actinopteri > Salmoniformes > Salmonidae > Salvelinus > Salvelinus fontinalis. Next base: position 7,264,916 of record NC_074697.1, read on the forward strand.
TGCGTGTGCGTGTGCGTGTGCGTGTGTGTGTGTGTGTGTGTGTGTGTGTGTGTGTGTGTGTGTGTGTGTGTGTGTGTGTGTGTGTGTGTGTGTGTGTGTGTGTGTGTGAATATAGCGAGATGAACCCAGCAGCTGTTGATTGGTCTGCGCTGTGTTTGATCTTTGGACCTCTTGCTCTCCTCTACAGACTAAGGCAGCTCTCTAATGAGAGCAGATAGCAGACACACACACCATCACACACACACACACACACACACACACACACACACACACTCGCACACACACTCACACAGCTGCTGTGGTGACTGCAGCTAAATTGGTTCCTGATTCACTTCCTGTCATTGGCAAAAACACAATTAATATGGATGGCCTTTAGAGTCTCTCATCAAAGCCAGCATGGGCACTTGGAGGGCAAGTCTCACATCTCTCTCTCTCCCACTCTTTCTCTCCCACTCTTTCTCTCCCACTCTTTCTCTCCCACTCTTTCTCTCCCACTCTCTCTCTCTCTCCCCTTTCTCTCTTTCTCTCTCTCTCCCCATCTCTCTTTCCCCCTCTCTCTCTCCCCCTCTCTCTCTCACTCCCCCCCTCTCTCTCCCTCTCACCCCCTCACTCTCTCTCTCTCTCTCTCTCTCTCTCACCATCACCCTCTCCCTCTCCCTCTCACCCCCTCTTTCTCTCTCTCTCCCTCTCACCCCCCCTCTCTCTTTCTCCCTCTCTCCCCCCTCTCTCTCTCTCACACACTCTCTCCCCCCCTCTCTCTCTCTCTGTCTCATATACACATGCAGAAGTTGAAAAAGGTGGTCAAACTTAAGGAAGGAGAGCCAATGAATGGAGATGGTTAGGGGACGGAAGTGGTAAGAGGAAGAAAGATAGGAGAAGATTGTGGAGGATTGAGGTGGTGGGGGGTTGAAGAGAGGAGGAGAGGGCAGGAAGTTTTAAAGAGAGTTAAGAGAGGGAGAGGAGAAGTCAGGAGGTGAAACAGGGTGATGAAGAGGAAGGGGGATGTTTCTGAAATATTTAGTATTCTTCATCCTTCCTTCCCTTTCCCTCATTCTCTCCAGGCAAACGACTGCAGGTTCCCTCCTGAGTCGAGCCCCTACACTCTTTCATCACTTTGTAAATCATCCTCCAATCCAAGCTCTGCTTCTCTGTCAATTAGAGCCTGGTGAAAGCGAGGGAGCGAACGAACAGAGGAGAGGGCGGGAGAACTCACTACGGAGAGAGAGAAAAGAGAGAGAAGGCAGACAAGACGGTGTAACAAGGCCTCATAATGAGCAATGAGGATCTCAAGTTTCCCCTTCTCTTCTCTGGCTCTATACATCTATCTCTGTCTCTGTCTCTGTGTGTGGGCTGGGGTGTGTGTGCCATGAGTTTAACAAGCAATTACAGGAGATACTGAGACACACACACTCTACCCAACTAACGACTACATCCCACTAACACACTGCCACTGATGTGTGACTCCACCATGTAGCTAACAGCACACGCCTGACTGGATTCTATACCATGCTTCCACAAGTAGGCTATACTCTGTATTCCAAAAGGGGACTGTCAGTACTGTACCACTAAACCAGAGAGCTCAGATTCTACGATTCCTGGAGCGACATCTAGTGGAGGCTCCTCAGAGGAGGACCAGCCACTTTAGTGAATTTCATAAAATATCAAAATAGTGAAACATTAAAAAAGGTATTTATTTTTTAGATAAAAGTATAAAAAATATCTATCACCAAATAATTGATTAAAACACTGTTTTGCAAAGAATGACTAAAGTAGCCTCAGCAGCACTCTGTAGGTAGTAGTAGTACCATGTAGCCAGAGGACTGCTAGCTTCCATCCTCCTCTGGGTACATTGACTTCAATACGAAATCTAGGAGGCTCATGGTTCCCACCCCCTTCCATAGACTTACACAGTAATTATGACCACTTCCGAAGGCCGTCCTCCAACCTATCAGAGCTCTTGTAGCATGAACTGACATGTTGTCCGCCCAATCAGAAGATCAGAGAATGAATGCAGTATTGAAAGCATAAGCTACAGCTAGCTAGCACTGCAGTGTATAACATGTGGTGAGTAGTTGACTCTAGTAGAGAAAATACATAGTTGAACAGTTTTGAACAAATTCATTTCTTCCAAAATTAAGGAGAAGCAAGAGAAAGAGAGAGAGATAAAGAGAGAGAGATATAGAGATAAAGAGAGAGAGATATAGAGATAAAGAGAGAGAGAGAGAGAGAGATAAAGAGAGAGAGATATAGAGATAAAGAGAGAGAGAGAGAGAGATAGAAGTAAAGAGAGACAGAGAGAGAGATATAGAGATAAAGAGAGAGAGAGAGAGATATATAGAGATAAAGAGAGAGAGATATAGAGATAAAGAGAGACAGAGAGAGAGAGCTATATTTGGTTGTATTTTTCTTAACTTTCACTTAACTTTCACTTTCAATGCAGCTAGCTAGTTTAGCCTACTCAAACACCCGGCTCAAACAGAGAGGAATGCTATGTTAGCTAGCTGGAACTCTTCCAAGTCAAGGTAAGCTTTAAGTTTTAGTAATTTAATGCCACCCGGGGCCCTCCGGTGTAACTGCTAAACTGCTTTCTGAATGTGCACTGTACTGCATGATTGTATTGTTTACTAGCTGATTGTTTACTAACTCGTTAGTACTAGTAGCACCACCCTGAGTAGAGTTTCAGCACCACCCTGAGTAGAGTTTCAGCACCACCCTGAGTGGAGTTTCAGCACCACCCTGAGTAGAGTTTCAGCACCACCCTGAGTGGAGTTTCAGCACCACCCTGAGTGGAGTTTCAGCACCACCCTGAGTAGAGTTTCAGCACCACCCTGAGTAGAGTTTCAGCACCACCCTGAGTAGAGTTTCAGCACCACCCTGAGTAGAGTTTCAGCACCACCCTGAGTAGTTTCAGCACCACCCTGAGTAGAGTTTCAGCACCACCCTGAGTAGAGTTTCAGCACCACCCTGAGTGGAGTTTCAGCACCACCCTGAGTGGAGTTTCAGCACCACCCTGAGTGGAGTTTCAGCACAACCCTGAGTGGAGTTTCAGCACCACCCTGAGGAGAGTTTCAGCTCCACCCTGAGTAGAGTTTCAGCACCACCCTGAGTGGAGTTTCAGCACCACCCTGAGTGGACTTTCAGCACCACCCTGAGTAGAGTTTCAGCACCACCCTGAGTAGAGTTTCAGCACCACCCTGAGGAGAGTTTCAGCACCACCCTGAGTAGAGAATAGCCAGCCCCAGACCAATTTCCTTGCAAAGAGAGCAAACCTCTAAACACTACAGAATAAGAGGGAAAGAGAGAGTTGTGTTTGTCTGTCTGTGAGCAGGCTGAATGGAGAGGCTGACACAGAGGCCATGCTAAAGAGGCAGACAGGCCTCATTAACAGAAGGAGAAGATCAAATGGCACACGGCCGGGTAGTATCAAAGAAGAGGATAAACCATCAAATTACCACCTGCATGTGTGTGCGCCCACTATCAGCCATTCCAAAACCACAAAACCACAAAACCACTGGCTAATAAGACAGAACACCTTCCCATCTGCAGTCTTTGATAGTACTGTGTAAAGAGAGAAAGACGATACAGAGAGAGAGAGAGAGAGTAGGAGAAAGCGAAAGAGAAAGATAGAGAAATAGAGAGAGGGAGAGAAAGAGAAAAACAGAGAGAGAGAGAGAGAGAGAGAGAGAGAGAGAAAGAGAGAGAGAGAGAGAGAGAGAGAGAGAGAGAGAGAGAGAGAGAGAGAAAGAGAGAGAACCAATAATTAGTAGAAGGAGAAGGACAGAAAAAAAGAGACTAAATCCCCCTCCAAAAGACAAATCATAATTTCTCATGTAATTTACTCAATCTCCTGATTTGAAGTGGAGAGAGATATTCACATCTATCTCTTTGCAGCTATAGAGAAAAAGAGAGAGATGGTTAATCTTTTTGGCTCTATAACAAAGAACAAACAGCAAAAACATATACATGATCAAATACAAATCTTAGAATCAACTGTTAAAGACTACCAGAACCTACTGGATTATCCAATTGCCTTGAATGAAGTACAGGACAAAATACAAACCCTCCAACCCAAAACGGCCTGCGGTGTTGATGGTATCCTCAATGAAATGATCAAATATACAGACAACAAATTCCAATTGGCTGTAGAAAAACTCTTTAACATCATCCTTAGCTCTGGCATCTTCCCCAGTATTTGGAACCAACGACTGATCACCCCAATCCACAAAAGTGGAGACAAATTTGACCCCAATAACTGCCGTGGGATATACGTCAACAGCAACCTTGGGAAAATCCTCTGCATTATCATTAACAGCAGACTCCTACATTTCCTCAGTGAAAACAATGTACTGAGCAAATGTCAACTTTACTTTTTGCCAAATTATCGTACGACAGACCACGTATTCACCCTGCACACCTTAAATGACAAACCAAAACAAAGGCAAAGTCTACTCATGCTTTGTTGATTTTTTAAAAAGCCTTTGACTCAATTTGGCATGAGGGTCTGCTATACAAATTGATGGAAAGTGGTGCTGGGGGAAAAACATACGACATTATAAAATCCATGTACACAAACAAGAGTGCAGTTCAAATTCGTAAAAAACACACATATTTCTTCCCACAGGGCCGGGGGGTGAGACAGGGATGCAGCTTAAGCCCCACCCTCTTCAACATATATATCAACGAATTGGCGCGGGCACTAGAACAGTTTGCAGCACCCGGCCTAACCATACTGGAATCTGAAGTCAAATGTCTACTGTTTGCTGATGATCTGGTGCTTCTGTCCCAAACCAAGGAGGGTCTACAACAGCACCTAGATCGTCTGCACAGATTCTGTCAGACCTGGGCCCTGACAGTAAATCTCAGTAAAACAAAAATAATGATGTTCCAAAAAAGGTCCAGTCACCAGGACCACAAATACAAATTCCATCTAGACACCGTTGCCCTAGAGCACACAAAAAACTATACATACCTTGGCCCAAACATCAGCGCCACAGGTAACTTCTGCAAAGCTGTGAACGATCTGAGAGACAAGGCAAGAAGGGCCTTCTATGCCATCAAAAGGAACATAAAATGCACCATACCAATTAGGATCTGGCAGTTATAGAATACAAATACTTGAATCAGTTATAGAACCCATTGCCCTTTATGGTTGTGAGGTCTGGAGTCCGCTCACCAACCAAGAATTCACTAAATGGGACAAACACCAAATGGAGACTCTGCATGCAGAATTCTGAAAAAATATCCCCTGTATATAACGTGAAACATCAAATAATGCATGCAGAGCAGAACTAGGCCGATACCCGCTAATTATCAAAATCCAGAAAAGAGCCATTAAAATCTACAACCACCTAAAAGGAAGCGATTCCCAAACCTTCAATAACAAAACCATCACCTACAGAGAGATGAGCCTGGAGAAGAGTCTCCTAAGCAAGCTGGTCCTGAGGCTCTGTTCACAAACACACACACACCCCACAGAGCCCCAGGACAGCAACACAATTAGACCCAACCAAATCATGAGAAAACAAAAAGATAATTACTTGAGACATTGGAAAGAATAAACAAAAAAACAGAGCAAACTAGAATGCTATTTGGCCCTAAACAGAGAGTATACAGTGGCAGAATACCTGACCACTGTGACTGACCCAAACTTAAGGAAAGCTTTGCCTATGTACAGACTCAGTGAGCATAGCCTTGCTATTGAAAAAGGCCGCTCTAGGTAGACCTGGCTCTCAAGAGAAGACAGGCTATGTGCACACTGCCCACAAAATGAGGTGGAAACTGAGCTGCACTTCCCAATCTTATGCCAAATGTATGACCATATTAGAGACGCATATTTCCCTCAGATTACACAGATCCACAAAGAATTCGAAAACAAATCTAATTTTGATAAACTCCCATATCTATTGGGTGAAATACCACAGTGTACAATCACAGCAGCAAGATTTGTGACCTGTTGCCACAAGAAAAGGGCAATCAGTGAAGAACAAACACCATTGTAAATACAACCCATATTTATGTTTATTTATTTTCCCTTTTGTATTTTAAACATTTGCACATCGTTACAACACTGTATATAGACATAATATGACATTTGTAATGTCTTTATTCTTTTAGAACTTCTGTATGTGTAATGTTTACTGTTAGAAATGTTTTATTGATTATTTCACTTTTGTTTATTATCTATTTCACTTGTTTTGGCAATGTAAACATATGTTATCCAAGCCGATAAAGCCCATGAATTGAAAAGAATTGAATAATTCCATTGTAACAGAGTGATTCTGAGACTCAGATTTGTCACTTGAAATTGTATGCCAAACAAATAGCAATGATATCTAAGTTGAACAAACAATGCAACTATATGCACAATGATTACTTTTAACATTTTCCACAGAGAATCTTACAAAAACACATGGTAACAGAATGGTGCCAGCAGCACAAGCCATCCTTCTGTTACCAAACTTTAAGAATGGAGTGAAAATAAGTAAAGGAATCTTAGTGTGTCCCTTTCTGACAATACAAATTAATCAAAGTAATAATGGCACTCAAGGGGGAAATAAATGTTTCTTTTCATAACACCCATTTCAAAGGGGAGCTCATGAGCAGACCATTGTCTTTTTCTATCTTCCTCTCCCTCCATCTCTACTGTTCTCTCCCTCCATCTCTACTGTTCTCTCCTTCCATCTCTACTGTTCTCTCCTTCCATCTCTACTGTTCTCTCCCTCCATCTCTACTGTTCTCTCCCTCCATCTCTACTGTTCTCTCCCTCCATCTCTACTGTTCTCTCCCCCCATCTCTACTGTTCTCTCCCTCCATCTCTACTGTCCTCTCCCTCCATCTCTACTGTTCTCTCCCTCCATCTCTACTGTTCTCTCCCTCCATCTCTACTGTTCTCTCCTTCCATCTCTACTGTTCTCTCCTTCCATCTCTACTGTTCTCTCCCTCCATCTCTACTGTTCTCTCCCTCCATCTCTACTGTTCTCTCCCTCCATCTCTACTGTTCTCTCCCTCCATCTCTACTGTTCTCTCCCTCCATCTCTAGTTCTCTCCCTCCATCTCTACTGTTCTCTCCCTCCATCTCTACTGTTCTCTCCCTCCATCTCTACTGTTCTCTCCCTCCATCTCTACTGTTCTCTCCCTCCATCTCTACTGTTCTCTCCCTCCATCTCTACTGTTCTCTCCCTCCATCTCTACTGTTCTCTCCCTCCATCTCTACTGTTCTCTCCCTCCATCTCTAGTTCTCTCCCTCCATCTCTACTGTTCTCTTCCTCCATCTCTACTGTTCTCTCCCTCCATCTCTACTGTTCTCTCCCTCCATCTCTACTGGTCTCTCCCTCCATCTCTACTGTTCTCTCCCACCATCTCTACTGTTCTCTCCCACCATCTCTACTGTTCTCTCCCTCCATCTCTACTGTTCTCTCCCTCCATCTCTACTGTTCTCTCCCTCCATCTCTAGTTCTCTCCCGCCATCTCTACTGTTCTCTCCCTCCAACTCTACTGTTCTCTCCCTCCATCTCTACTGCTCTCTCCTTCCATCTCTACTGTTCTCTCCCTCCATCTCTAGTTCTCTCCCTCCATCTCTACTGTTCTCTCCCTCCATCTCTACTGTTCTCTCCCTCCATCTCTAGTTCTCTCCCTCCATCTCTACTGTTCTCTCCCTCCATCTCTACTGTTCTCTCCCTCCATCTCTACTGTTCTCTCCCTCCATCTCTACTGTTCTCTCCCTCCATCTCTACTGTTCTCTCCCTCCATCTCTACTGTTCTCTCCCTCCATCTCTCCTGTTCTCTCCCTCCATCTCTAGTTCTCTCCCGCCATCTCTACTGTTCTCTCCCTCCATCTCTAATGTTTTCTCCCTCCATCTCTACTGTTCTCTCCCTCCATCTCTACTGTTCTCTCCCTCCATCTCTACTGTTCTCTCACCTCATCTCTACTGTTTTCTCCCTCCATCTCTACTGTTCTCTCCCTCCATCTCTACTGTTCTCTCCCTTCAGCTCTACTGTTCTCTCCCTCCATCTCTACTGTTCTCTCCCTCCATCTCTACTGTGTTCTCTCCCTCTCTACTGTTCTCTCCCTCCATCTCTACTGTTCTCTCCCTCCATCTCTAGTTCTCTCCCGCCATCTCTACTGTTCTCTCCCTCCATCTCTACTGTTCTCTCACTCCATCTCTACTGTTTTCTCCTTCCATCTCTACTGTTCTCTCCCTCCAGCTCTACTGTTCTCTCCCTCCATCTCTACTGTTCTCTCCCTCCATCTCTACTGTTCTCTCCCTCCATCTCTACTGTTCTCTCCCTCCATCTCTACTGTTCTCTCCCTCCATCTCTACTGTTCTCTCCCTCCATCTCTACTGTTCTCTCCCTCCATCTCTACTGTTCTCTCCCTCCATCTCTACTGTTCTCTCCCTCCATCTCTACTGTTCTCTCCCTCCATCTCTACTGTTCTCTCCCTCCATCTCTACTGTTCTCTCCCTCCATCTCTACTGTTTTCTCCCTCCATCTCTACTGTTCTCTCACTCCATCTCTACTGTTCTCTCCGTCTCTACTGTTCTCTCCCTCCATCTCTACTGTTGTCTCCTTCCATCTCTACTGTTCTCTCCCTCCATCTCTACTGTTCTCTCCCTCCATCTCTACTGTTCTCTCCCTCCATCTCTACTGTTCTCTCCCTCCATCTCTACTGTTCTCTCCCTCCATCTCTACTGTTCTCTCCCTCCATCTCTACTGGTCTCTCCCTCCATCTCTACTGTTCTCTCACTCCATCTCTACTGTTCTCTCCCTCCATCTCTACTGTTCTCTCCCTCCATCTCTACTGTTCTATCCCTCCATCTCTAGTTCTCTCAACAGTGTTTTCATTTTCCATCTCTTAATTTCCCACTATACCCCACCCACCCCTCTCTCTCTTTCTTTCTCTCCTCCGTTCCACTCTCTCTAGGGGATGAGTGTATGATTATCCTGGTACCGCATATTTCACAGCACATGAGCGACAAAAGAGACTGTATCAATGTTTGCCAAACTGCACCCAGGCATTACCGCATCTAACACACACAAACAGACACACAGACTTGGGTACATTGACATTTACCAGACGTTTCACACCCCTCTCCCTCTCCCACCTTTCCCTTTCACTTCCTAATTCGCTCTCTCTCTCCCTCTCTCTCTTTCTCTCTCCCTCTCTCTCTCATTCACTCTCTCTCTACTCTCCTTTCTTCATCCCCAGACAGGCATCTATTTGTTTGAACATGACGGCGTGTCGGACAAGAATTAAACAGAGGTTAATATAATTGTGTACGTGTGTATGAGTACGTGTGCATGTCTATGGGTGTCTGTGTCTGTGTGTGTGTGCGTGAATGCGGAGGTGAACAGAGGCTAATAAAATGTCAGGAAGATAAGCTTTAGCGACGTGTCTAAGCTAAGGATGCTGGGAAAGGGACTCATTGATATGGTCCTGGTTAGACAGCCAATTCACTCATGCCTGAATGGTGTGTTTATGTGTCATATGCATGTGTGTGTGTGTGTGTGTGTGTGTGTGTGTGTGTGTGTGTGTGTGTGTGTGTGTGTGTGTGTGTGTGTGTGTGTGTGTGTGTGTGTGTGTGTGTGTGTGTGTGTGTGTGTGTGTGTGTGTGTGTGTGTGTGTGTGTGTGTGTGTGTGTGTGTGTGTGAACCATAACCTGAACCAACCCTTGCACTTGACCCCCCCACCCCTACCCCCCGTGATATGCGGTTGTCCCACCTAGCAATCTTGATATGAATGTACTAACAGTAAGTCACCCTTGGATAAAAGCGTCTGCTAAATGACTAAAATGTAAATGCATGAGTCAAACACTCCTGACCTCACACACTTCTCATCAACAACTGCTGGCACTTCAAAACATCATCAACTCACTCAATGACTGATCAATTTGTCTCCCTACATCTCAATTTTTACTCTCCAGAGAAACTTCAGTCTTTGAGTTTCTGACATGCTTCATTTTCTTTTCCCATCCTCTCCCTCTCCCAGGCCCATCCTCTCCCTCTCCCTCTCCCTCTCCCTCTCCCTCTCCCTCTCCCTCTCCCATCCTCTCCCACCCTCTCCCTCTCCCAGGCTCATCCTCTCCCAGACTCAGCCTCTCCCTCTCCCTCTCCCATCCTCTCCCTCTCCCTCTCTCTTGCTCTCGCTACCAGCTGTCACTGTCTCACGCCAGAATTAAACGTTCATCCATGTTTATCAAATTTCAAAATGCCTTAGCATAACCGAAACCTACTTAAAAACCTCTTAGCGCTAGGGGTCAGAATTGTTTTTGTTTTTTTAAATAACGTACCCAACGTAAACGGACATTTTCTCTGGCCCAGATCGTAGAATATGCATATAATTTACAGATTAGGATAGAAAACACTCCAAAGTTTCCTAAACGGTTAAAATATTGTCTGTGAGAAAAATAATACTTATTCTGCAAGCGAAATCCTGAGAAAAAGTAACCCGGAAGTGATATTTTTTTTAAGAATCTTTGTTTCCTGGCCTGTCTAACCTCCATTTAAATGGATATCAACCAGATTGTTTTTCCAATGGCTTCCTCAGGCTGTGACCAGGCTTTAGACATAGTTTCAGGCTTTTATTTTGAAGAATGAGCAAGATGTTTCATAAGAGGTCAGGTGTCCTGTGAACATTTCCTGCGACCGTGGGAGGAGCTCACCATTTTCCTTTTCTCTCTTAATGAATAGGTAATGCTCCGGTTTAAATATTATCGATTACGTTTGTTAAAGACAACCTGAGGTTTGATTATAAAAAAACATTTGAAATGTTTCTACGACCATTTCGGATACTTTTGGGGATTTGTCGAACGGAACACGGCTTTGTTTTCTCAAAATAATGCGCAAACCAAATGGCGTTTTTTTGTGATAAAAGTAATATTTATCGAACAAAAATAACATTTGTTGTATAACTGGGAGTCTCGTGAGTGGAAACACCCGAAGATTATCAAAGGTAAGCGATTAATTTTATTGCTTTTCTTACTTTCGTGACCAAGCTAACCAAGCTAATATAAGGCTAAGCTGTTATAGCATTGAAAGCTACACTCATAAAAGCTTGGATTTCTTTTGCTGTAAAATATATTTTCAAAATCTGACACCATAGGTGGATTAACAACAAGCTAAACTGTGTTTTGGTGTATTTCACTTGTGATTGCATGATTATAAATATTTTTTGGAATATTTTTGAATTTGGCGCCTGCAAATAAGCGGTTGTTTAGGAAAGTGAACCCGTATTCGGTATCCGTAGCGCAGAAAAGTTAAAGGTAACAGCGCTCCCTGTTGCCCCCTAGTGGCCGGTTACCACGTCATCTACCGACGTCCTCAGACGTGGATGGACGTCAAATACTGACTTGCATCATGTGTGACCTTGCTGCGTAAGCATCTGCCTCAGATTCTAAAGTTTACTAGTTGTAATACAGAGATAGAAAGTTTTTTTTGTTTTTTTTTGTTTAGCCTATCACAAATCTTCAGAGTTAATACTTGAACTTAACCCTTACCTTAAAAATGCAGATTTATGACGTGGTGGGAGAGGAGAGGAGAGGAGAGGAGAGGAGAGGAGAGGAGAGGAGAGGAGAGGAGAGGAGAGGAGAGGAGAAGAGAAGAGGAGATCAGTTGGTTGGTTCTCTTAATCGTGTTGAGGACTGCTGACGGGGGGCTCAACGAGGATTGGACAGTTTGAATAAATTAACAAGATGCTACACCTGCCATCTCATATCAACTAGCTCTCACAGTCTCACGGAAGAATTAGACGTTGATCCATGTTTCTCAAAGGTCAAATTTTGAAAGTAGATCCAAACGTAACATTTAGTCGTGTTTAAGGTTAAGTGTAGGCATTAACTCAGAATTCTCTAACATGCAACCTATCTAACCAGGCAGATGCTTACGCCCACCCCGGAAGATGCTTACCCCCTCCCAGTAAGATGCTTACCCCCTCCCAGTAAGATGCTTACGCCCACCCCGGAAGATGCTTACCCCCTCCCAGTAAGATGCTTACCCCCTCCCAGTAAGATGCTTACCCCCTCCCAGTAAGATGCTTACCCCCTCCCAGTAAGATGCGTACCCCCTCCCAGTAAGATGCTTACCCCCTCCCACTAAGATGCTTACCCCCTCCCACTAAGATGCTTACCCCCTCCCAGTAAGATGCTTACGCCCTCCCAGTAAGATACTTACCCCCTCCCAGTAAGATGCTTACCCCCTCCCAGTAAGATGCTTACCCCCTCCCAGTAAGATGCTTACCCCCTCCCAGCAAGATGCTTACCCCCTCCCACTAAGATGCGTACCCCCTCCCAGCAAGATGCTTACCCCCTCCCAGGAAGATGCTTACCCCCTCCCAGTAATATGCTTACCCCCTCCCAGTAAGATGCTTACCCCCTCCCAGGAAGATGCTTACCCCCTCCCAGTAAGATGCTTACCCCCTCCCAGCAAGATGCTTACCCCCTCCCACTAAGATGCGTACCCCCTCCCAGCAAGATGCTTACCCCCTCCCAGTAAGATGCGTACGCCCTCCCAGCAAGATGCTTACCCCCTCCCAGTAAGATGCTTACCCCCTCCCAGCAAGATGCTTACCCCCTCCCAGTAAGATGCTTACCCCCTCCCAGTAAGATGCTTACCCCCTCCCAGTAAGATGCTTACCCCCCTCCCAGCAAGATGCTTACCCCCTCCCAGTAAGATGCTTACCCCCTCCCAGTAAGATGCTTACCCCCTCCCAGTAAGATGCTTACCCCCTCCCAGCAAGATGCTTACCCCCTCCCAGGAAGATGCTTACCCCCTCCCAGTAAGATGCTTACCCCCTCCCAGTAAGATGCTTACCCCCTCCCAGTAAGATGCTTACACCCTCCCAGTAAGATGCGTACCCCCTCCCAGTATGATGCTTACCCCCTCCCAGTAAGATGCTTACCCCCTCCCAGTAAGATGCTTACCCCCTCCCAGTAAGATGCTTACACCCTCCCCGTCCTCAACACCCTAGCAAAACCAAAACCTACTTGAAGGTAACAGCGCTCACTGGTGCCCCTAGTGGCCGCTTTCCACTTCATCTCCCGACGTCCTCAGACGTGGATGGACGTCGAATACTGACTTGTATCACGAATGACCTGCCTGGTTCTCACTCCGTCGCAGAAACGACAAGATGAACCACTAAGAAGGCATCAGACAAGAACATGACGCAGTGAGCAATTCAGTGGGATGAAGTTACACGATGTTGTGATTTTTCTTGTGTGGGTGTGTACGCGCGTGTGAAACCCAATATGTGTTGGTGAACGTCTCCAGAGTCAGATCACGACTCGCAGGGTGTGACAGTACATGTGTTGCTCTGTCATTATCTTGTCATCAAAACTATCATGTCTCCTGTCCTCCCTCCTGTGTTCTGCTTTTCACCCAATACCATTGTTTTTCCAGCATTATCCATTTTCAACATTCATATCATCAAAGAGGCATTTGCTGTGTGTGTGTGTGTGTGTGTGTGTGTGTGTGTGTGTGTGTGTGTGTGTGTGTGTGTGTGTGTGTGTGTGTGTGTGTGTGTGTGTGTGTGTGTGTGTGTGTGTGTGTGTGTGTGTGTGTGTGTGTGTGTGTGTGTGTGTGTGTGTGTGTGTGTTTGTGAACAATCATAGCCCCAGTCAGTCAACAGGAGAGAAGAGGCAGAGAGGAGGGTTGTGACGGCACTTATTCTGGGTAACTGTGTGTTTCTACAGTATGGGGGGGGGGGGGTCCTTGTTCTTGGCAGCTGTCTCTGTCGTTGTTATAGACTGAACTCCAGTGTGGCGGGTGGATGGAGCACAGAGTCAAACCCTGTTATTATGGTTATTGTTTCTGACAACCATGGCAACCTACTTCCTTTTAGGACAGGAATAATGCACATTTGAGAGTGGCGCAGGACCTGCACACAGAGAGAGACATCAAAGAAAACATCTGCACAAACCGTATGATGCTCTTAGATTGTGCTTGTGACACAACACTTAGATGATGCACACACACACGCGCGCACGCGCGCACACACACACACACACACACACACACACATACACACACACACACACACAAATGCACGCACACACACACACACATACAAATGCACGCACACACACACACACACACACACACACACACACACACACACACACACACACACACACACACACACACACACACACACACACACACACACACACACACACACACACACACACACACACACACACACATATATCCCTGAGCTCAGGACTGTAGACCCAGAGGCCACAGTTCCCAACCTCGCCACCGTCTGCTACAACAACACATTCATCACTGTCCCATATAAGGACAGTGAGAAGGAGAGAGGGAAGGAGAGAGAGCGGGAGGGAGGGGATAGAGGGAGAGGGGCACTTAGTTAGAGAGTGGGGAGAAAAAGTGAGGCAAGAGGGATATGAGAGAGGGGGATGGAAAGAGGGCGAGAGAGGTAAGGAGAGTGACGGGGGAGAAAATGAGAGAGAGAGCAAGAGGGAGAGAGGGGGACTTGGAGAATGAGAGTAAGAGCATGGATACATACTGTACACACGTGAATGTGACTAAAGACACACCCACAACACAACACAACACACAGCCACGCTGTTACAAGCTCTTGGACATGAGCAAAACCGAGACCTGATGAAGGTAGTGATGGAAGCAGTCACATGAACCCCCCCCCCATTATAGAGAAAGCTGAGAGAGAGAGAGAGAGAGAGAGAGAGAGAGAGAGAGAGAGAGAGAGAGAGAGAGAGAGAGAGAGAGAGAGAGAGAGAGAGAGAGAGAGAGAGAGAGAGAGAGGAGAGAGAGAGAGAGAGAGAGAGAGAGAGAGAGGAGAGAGAGAGAGAGAGAGAGAGAGAGAGAGAGAGAGAGAGAGAGAGAGAGAGAGAGGGGAAAATGGGCAGAGGAAAAAGGAGAAGCTGATGTCATCCCTGCTGTCTTCAAATGAATGCTTCATTCAATTAGATGATCATTATCATACTCATTAGATTATCCTTATTAGCATAATAACCACAGATGCCACCATATTTTATCAACTTTGTATCGCAGTATCACTTCTTTCCTTCATCCTTTCCCCTGCTATCCTTTCACTATTTCTATCCAACTGTATGTTTCCATGTCAACCCTTCAGTGCTCATCTGAAGGAGCCAAATGAGAAATATGGCAGCTGCTGCCCTAAGCCTACTGGAAGTCTGTGTTGGGGCCAACACCATAACGATTACTATCAAACGATCACGTCTATGTTGGGCCAACACCATAACGATTACTATCAAACGATCACGTCTATGTTGGGCCAACACCATAACGATTACTATCAAACGATCAAGTCTATGTTGAGGCCAACACCATAACGATTACTATCAAACGATCACGTCTATGTTGGGCCAGCCCCATAACGATTACTATCAAACGATCACGTCTATGTTGGGGCCAACACCATAACGATTACTATCAAACGATCACGTCTATGTTGGGCCAACACCATAACGATTACTATCAAACGATCACGTCTATGTTGGGGCCAACACCATAACGATTACTATCAAACGATCACGTCTATGTTGGGGCCAACACCATAACGATTACTATCAAACGATCACGTCTATGTTGGGCCAACACCATAACGATTACTATCAAACGATCACGTCTATGTTGGGCCAGCCCCATAACGATTACTATCAAACGATCACGTCTATGTTGGGGCCAACACCATAACGATTACTATCAAACGATCACGTCTATGTTGGGGCCAACACCATAACGATTACTATCAAACGATCACGTCTATGTTGGGCCAACACCATAACGATTACTATCAAACGATCACGTCTATGTTGGGCCAACACCATAACGATTACTATCAAATGATCACGTCTATGTTGGGGCCAACACCATAACGATTACTATCAAACGATCACGTCTATGTTGGGGCCAACACCATAACGATTACTATCAAACGATCACGTCTATGTTGGGGCCAACACCATAACAATTACTATCAAACGATCACGTCTATGTTGGGCCAACACCATAACGATTACTATCAAACGATCACGTCTATGTTGGGCCAACACCATAACGATTACTATCAAACTATCACGTCTATGTTGGGGCCAACACCATAACGATTACTATAAAAGTACCTTCAGATATGCAAACAAGGAATTGGATTAAATCACTGTATTACTCAGAGGTACACAACTCCAGTCCCAGAGAGCCCCAGCCCTGCTGGTTTCCCGGCTCAACAAGGATAAGTACTGAGGGGCATCGCAGTGGTCTCAGTCCCCTCCCATCCCCTCCCTGTCTCCTTTCCTTCATCTGCACTGGTCCAAAGGGACTGGACAGGTGAAAGAGACATAATGGATGGCCACTGGGACTCTGTTTATACCTGCCCACTTCTTTCACAATAAGAGCAAATGAAGGAGACGAGGAGAGAAAGCTACTGAGACACTACGGTGATGCACATGAACACTTAGATTCAATACTCTCAATTCTTCCTGTCCTCACCTCCTTTCCTTATGATCCCTGAGCGTTGACATATGACTTTTACCTCTGATGTTCTTACACATCAGTGGTAATACAGGTGGAGCGAGAGGTGAGAGAAATCCACCTCAGACCACTAAGTCGCTGTCTACATTTAAATTCCAAATCCAGTGGAACTCACCCATAGAGGAACAGTGCAAAGTGATCGCCCTCTCCCCACCGGCACTGGAAAGATTAGTTTCTACCCCATGCTGAGCCGTGGGCCCAGGTAGAGCCAGCCACACTATTCTAAATCAATGAAACTGTCCCCCAAATCACTCTGTTATATAAGCAGGGTGTTCACCATATAAACAGAGGAAGGAAAGACGGCGTGAAGTTCTAGTGCCCTCTCTTGACTAAACGGGGTGGCGGTATCATGGTGTGTACATGAAAGACAACAGCCTCTTGGAAATGGCAGGAGTTAAGAGGGTCACGTTCTTAAGAAGGGAGCTCTTGTTTTTGTAGCTTTATATATATATATATATATATCTTAAGAGGAACAGCTTCAATGAACTTTTCAATCTCGCAGATGAGAAGAACAAGGACAGTCAATGACTCATCTCTCCACCGCAGCAAACAAGCACCTCTCTCTCTCTCTCTCTCTCTCTCTCTCTCTCTCTCTCTCTCTCTCTCTCTCTCTCTCTCTCTCTCTCTCTCTCTCTCTCTCTCTCTCTCTCTGTCTCTCTCTCTCTCTCTCTTCAAATTTAAGGGGCTTTATTGGCATGGGAAACATATGTTTACATTGCTAAAGCAAGTGAAATAGATAATAAACAAAGTGAAATAAACAAAACAAAATTAACAGTAAGCATTACACTCACGAACGGTTGAAAGGAATATAACATTTCAAATGTCATATTATGTCTATATACAGTCTTGTAATGATGTGCAAATAGTTGAAGTACAAAAGGGAAAATAAATGAACATAAATTTGAGTTGTATTTAAAATGGTGTTTGTTCTTCACTGGTTGCTCTTTTCTTGTGGCAACAGGTCACAAATCTTAATGCTGTGACTGCACACTGTGCTATTTCACCCAATAGATATGTGAGTTTATCAAAAGTGGATATGTTTTCGAATTCTTTGTGGCTCTTTGTAATCTGAGGGAAATATGTGTCTCTAATATGGTCATACATTGGGCAGGAGGTTAGGAAGTGCAGCTCAGTTTCCACCTCATTTTGTGGGCAGTGTGCACATAGCTTGTCTTCTCTTGAGAGCCAGGTCTGCCTAGAGTGGCCTTTCTCAATAACAAGGCTATGCTCACTGAGTCTGTACAAATATTTCCTTAATTTTGGGTCAGTCACAGTGGTCAGGTATTCTGCCACTGTGTACTCTCTGTTTAGGGCCAAATAGCATTCTAGTTTGTTCTGTTGTTTTTGTAAATTCAAAGTAATAGATTATTATTAAGTAATTATCTTTTTGTTTTCTCATGATTTGGTTGGGTCTAATTGTGTTACTATCCTGGGGCTCTGTGGGGTGTGTTTGTGAACAGAGCCTCAGGACCAGCTTGTTTAAGGGTATCTTCTCCAGGTTAATTTCTCTGTCGGTAATAACTTTGTTATGGAAGGTTTGTGAAATGCTTCCTTTTAGGTGGCTGTTGAATATAATGTATCTTTGCTAGATTTTGATCATTAGTAGGTATTGGCCTAATTCTACTCTGCGTGCATTTTTTTGTGTTTTTTACGTTGTACACAAAGGATATTTTTGCAGAATTCTAAATTAGATTTTTGTCCCAATTTGTAAATTCTAGGATGGTGAGTGGACTCCAGACCTTACAAACATAAAGGGCAATGGGTTCTATAACTGATTCAAGTATTTTTAGCCGGAACCTAATTGGTATATTGTATTTTATGTTCCTTTTGATGGCATGGAAGGCCCTTTTTGCCTTGTGTCTCAGATTGTTCACAGCTTTGTGGAAGTTGTGGCGCTGATGTTTAGGCCGAGGTATATATCGTCTGTGCTCTAGGACAACAGTGTCTAGATTAAATTTGTATTTGTGGACCTCGCAACTGGACCTTTTTTGGAATACCATTATTTTGGTCTTACTGAGATTTACTGTCAGGGCCCAGGTCTGACAGAATCTGTGCAGAAGATCTAGGTGCTGCTGTAGGCCCTCCTTGGTTGAGAACAGAATCACCAGATCATCAGAAAACAGTAGATATTTCACTGTAGATTCTAGTAGGGTGAGGCCGGTTCTGCAGACTGTTCTAGTGTCTTCACCAATTCCTATATACACTGCTCAAAAAAATAAAGGGAACACTTAAACAACACAATGTAACTCCAAGTCAATCACACTTCTGTGAAATCAAACTGTCCACTTAGGAAGCAACACTGATTGACAATAAATTTCACATGCTGTTGTGCAAATGGAATAGACAAAAGGTGGAAATTATAGGCAATTAGCAAGACACCCCCAAAAAAGGAGTGATTCTGCAGGTGGTGACCACAGACCACTTCTCAGTTCCTATGCTTCCTGGTTGATGTTTTGGTCACTTTTGAATGCTGGCGGTGCTCTCACTCTAGTGGTAGCATGAGACGGAGTCTACAACCCACACAAGTGGCTCAGGTAGTGCAGTTCATCCAGGATGGCACATCAATGCGAGCTGTGGCAAAAAGGTTTGCTGTGTCTGTCAGCGTAGTGTCCAGAGCATGGAGGCGCTATCAGGAGACAGGCCAGTACATCAGGAGACGTGGAGGAGGCCGTAGGAGGGCAACAACCCAGCAGCAGGACCGCTACCTCCACCTTTGTGCAAGGAGGTGCACTGCCAGCGCCCTGCAAAATGACCTCCAGCAGGCCACAAATGTGCATGTGTCAGCATATGGTCTCACAAGGGGTCTGAGGATCTCATCTCGGTACCTATTGGCAGACAGGCTACCTCTGGCGAGCACATGGAGGGCTGTGCGGCCCCACAAAGAAATGCCACCCCACACCATGACTGACCCATCGCCAAACCGGTCATGCTGGAGGATGTTGCAGGCAGCAGAACGTTCTCTACGGCGTCTCCAGACTCTGTCACGTCTGTCACATGTGCTCATGTGCTCTGTGTGAACCTGCTTTCATCTGTGAAGAGCACAGGGCGCCAGTGGCGAATTTGCCAATCTTGGTGTTCTCTGGCAAATGCCAAACGTCCTGCACGGTGTTGGGCTGTAAGCACAACCCCCACCTGTGGACGTCTGGCCCTCATACCACCCTCATGGAGTCTGTTTATGACCGTTTGAGCAGACACATGCACATTTGTGGCCTGCTGGAGGTCCTTTTGCAGGGCGCTGGCAGTGCACCTCCTTGCACAAAGGCGGAGGTAGCGGTCCTGCTGCTGGGTTGTTGCCCTCCTACGGCCTCCTCCACGTCTCCTGATGTACTGGCCTGTCTCCTGGTAGCGCCTCCATGCTCTGGACACTACGCTGACAGACACAGCAAACCTTTTTGCCACAGCTCGCATTGATGTGCCATCCTGGATGAACTGCACTACCTGAGCCACTTGTGTGGGTTGTAGACTCCGTCTCATGCTACCACTAGAGTGAGAGCACCGCCAGCATTCAAAAGTGACCAAAACATCAACCAGGAAGCATAGGAACTGAGAAGTGGTCTGTGGTCACCACCTGCAGAATCACTCCTTTTTTGGGGGTGTCTTGCTAATTGCCTATAATTTCCACCTTTTGTCTATTCCATTTGCACAACAGCATGTGAAATTTATTGTCAATCAGTGTTGCTTCCTAAGTGGACAGTTTGATTTCACAGAAGTGTGATTGACTTGGAGTTACATTGTGTTGTTTAAGTGTTCCCTTTATTCATTTGAGCAGTGTATATTGAAGAGGGTGGGGCTTAAGCTGCATCCCTGTCTCACCCCCGGCCCGGTGAAAAGAAATGTGTGTGTTTTTGGCTATTTTAACTGCACACTTGTGGTTTGTGTACATGGATTTTATAATGTTGTAGGCTTTTCCCCCAACACCACTTTCCATCAATTTGTATAGCAGACCCTGATGTCAAATTGAGTCCAAAGGTTTTTTGAAATCAACAAGGCATGTTTGTCAATTATTTGTCAATAAGGGTGCGCAGGGTGAATATGTGGTCTGTCGTACGATAATTTGGTAAAAAGCCAAATTGATACTTGCTCAGTACATTGTTTTTGCTGAGGAAATGTACGAGTCTGCTGTTAATGATAATAAAGAGGATTTTTCCAAGGTTGCTGTTGACACATATCCGCTGGTAGATATTGTGGTCAAATGTGTCTCCACTTTTGTGGATTGGGGTGATCAGTCCTTGGTTCCAAAATACTTTGGAAGATGCCAGAGAGGAGGATGATGTTAAAGACTTTTAGTATAGCCAATTGGAATTTTTGGTCTGTATATTTTCTAATTTCATTTAGGATGCCATTAACCCCACAGGCCTTTTTGGGTTGGAGGGTTTGTATTTTGTCTTGTAGTCCATTCAATGTAATTGGAGAATCCAGTGGGTTCTGGTAGTCTTTAATCGATGATTCTAAGATTTGTATTTGATCATATATATGTTTTTGCTGTTTGTTCTTTGTTAAAGAGCAAAAAAGATCGAAGAAGGTGTGTATCCATACATTTCCGTTTTGGATAGAAAACCATTCATGTTGTTGTTTGTTTAGAGTTTTCCAATTTTCCCAGAAGTGGTTAGATTCACGTCAGAAAGTGCTGTTCCTTCTTTTTACGTAGTGTATTTCATTATTGTTTTAGTGATTCATTCACGTTCCAAGGTGGCTTAGCAGTTCAGACGTCTTTTTCCGTATTGTTGTGTCGTGTCCTGTATATTTATATATTTACACCTTTTCTTCACATATCTTTAATTTATTTTATTATCCAAGAACTCAACTACAAAAGCTTTCCTGCAAAAGCTTTCCTGCAACCCGCTTCACCAATTACAATCAGTATTATTTACCTCAATCTGAAAATCCATCGTGGAAGATAGCCAGGGGCTAATTCAGAAGCTAGCCTGAAAGCTAACCAGAAGCTACTCCGATAGCTAGCCAGAAGCTAATCTGTAGCTGCCCCGAAATTAGCCGAAATTAGCCGGTTTGCTGGCCAGCGTTGGTGTTTCAGCTGCCCACGTTTTGCGGTCATCAGCTATTCCTTTAGCTCGATAATCTACCGGCACTTTTGTGCAACGCGACTCGGACCGGAGCATTCCGGGACTTTTTTCTCTCAGTTTCCCCGGATTCCAACCGCAGGCTCTGGACACTTGCACCTTGATTTCGCAGCTAGCTAGCTGCATACCGTGTGACTATTGGCTTACGTCGACCCCGGAGCAAACTCAAATCATGCTGGAGCTAGCCAGCTGAGGAGCTCCATCACCATCCGGACCCGTTTCTTTTGTTGCTGCTGCAGATACGGAACCCCACCGGGCCTTCACGACTGACTGCCGACGTTATCTGCCCGAGGGATTTATCCAACCGGCACCTCCGTCCCGACGTTACCTGAACGCTCATCTGAGGCCCGCTAATCGTTAGCTGTCTTATCGGCTGCTATCTGAACAAAACCCCACTACACGGAACCTACCGACGGAAACGCACGAGGTATCTACAAACAGACCTCCATCCTATGCTGCTACCGATAGCCATATACCCGGCCAGCTGTCTGGATCGCCACGACCCCAACCAACCTCTACTCACTGGACCCTTATTGATCACTCGATTAAGCATGCCTCTCCTTAATGTAAATATGCCTTGTCCATTGCTGTTCTGGTTAGTGTTTATTGGCTTATTTCACTGTAGAGCCTCTAGCCCTGCTCACTATATATCCAACCTCTCAGTTCCACCACCCACATATGCGATGACATCACCTGGTTTCAATGATGTTTCTAGAGACAAGATCTCTCTCATCATCACTCAATACCTAGGTTTACCTCCACTGTATTCACATCCTACCATACCTTTGTCTGTACATTATTCCTTTAAACTATTTTATCGCCCCCAGAAACTTCCTTTTACTCTCTGCTCTAGTAGCTCTAAGCGACCAATTCTCATAGCTTTTAGCCGTACCCTTATCGTACTTCTCCTCTGTTCCTCTGGTGATGTAGAGGTGAATCCAGGCCCTGCAGTACCTGGCTCCACTCCTATTCCCCAGGCGCTCTCTTTTGATGACTTCTGTAACCGTAATAGCCTTGGCTTCATGCATGTTAACATTAGAAGCCTCCTCCCTAAGTTTGTTTTGTTCACTGCTTTAGCACACTCTACCAACCCGGATGTTTTAGCCGTGTCTGAATCCTGGCTTAGAAAGACCACCAAAAATTCAGACATTTTTATCCCCAATTACAATATTTTCAGACAAGATAGAACGGCCAAAGGGGGCGGTGTTGCAATCTACTGCAAAGACTGCCTGCAGAGTTCTGTTATACTATCCAGGTCTGTTCCCAAACAATTTGAACTTCTACTTTTAAAAATCCACCTCTCTAAAAACAAGTCTCTCACCGTTGCCGCCTGCTATAGACCACCCTCTGCCCCCAGCTGTGCTCTGGACACTATATGTGAACTGATTGCCCCCCATCTATCTTCAGAGCTCGTGCTGCTAGGCGACCTAAATTTGAACATGCTCAACACCCCAGCCACCCTACAATCTAAGCTTGATGCCCTCAATCTCACACAAATTATCAATGAACCTACCAGGTACCACCCCAATTCCGTAAACACGGGTACCCTCATAGATATCATCCTAACAAACTTGCCCTCCAAATACACCTCTGCTGTTTTCAACCAAGATCTCAGCGATCACTGCCTCATTGCCTGCATCCGTAATGGGTCAGCGGTCAAACGACCTCCACTCATCACTGTCAAACGCTCCCTGAAACACTTCAGCGAGCAGGCCTTCCTAATCGACCTGGCCGGGGTATCCTGGAAGGATATTGATCTCATCCCGTCAGTAGAGGATGCCTGGTCATTTTTTTTAAATGCCTTCCTCACCATCTTGAATAAGCATGCCCCATTCAAGAAATTTAGAACCAGGAACAGATATAGCCCTTGGTTCTCTCCTGACCTGACTGCCCTTAACCAACAGAAAAACATCCTATGGCGTTCTGCATTAGCATCGAACAGCCCCCGTGATATGCAACTTTTCAGGGAAGCCAGAAACCAATATACACAGGCAGTTAGAACAGCCAAGGCTAGCTTTTTCAAGCAGAAATTTGCTTCCTGCAACACAAATTCAAAAAAGTTCTGGGACACCGTAAAGTCCATGTAGAATAAGAACACCTCCTCCCAGCTTCCAACCGCTCTGAAGATAGGAAACACTGTCACCACCGACAAATCCACTATAATTGAGAATTTCAATAAGCATTTTTCTACGGCTGGCCATGCTTTCCACCTGGCTACCCCTACCCCGGACAACAGCACTGCCCTCCCCTCTGCTACTCGCCCAAGCCTTCCCCATTTCTCTTTCTCCCAAATACAGTCAGCTGATGTTCTTAATGAGCTGCAAAATCTGGACCCTTACAAATCAGCCGGGCTAGATAATCTGGACCCTTTCTTTCTAAAACTATCTGCTGAAATTGTTGCCACCCCTATTACTAGCCTCTTCAACCTCTCTTTCGTGTCATCTGAGATCCCCAAAGATTGGAAAGCAGCTGCGGTTATCCCCCTCTTCAAAGGGGGGGACACCCTTGACCCTAACTGCTACAGACCTATATCTATCCTACCCTGCCTTTCTAAGGTCTTCGAAAGCCAAGTCAACAAACAGATTACCGACCATTTCGAATCACACCACACCTTCTCCGCTATGCAATCTGGTTTCAGAGCTGGTCATGGGTGCACCTCAGCCACGCTCAAGGTCATAAACGATATCGTAACCGCCATCGATAGGAAACAATACTGTGCAGCCGTATTCATTGACCTGGCCAAGGCTTTTGACTCTGTCAATCACCACATCCTCATTGGCAGACTCGACAGCCTTGGTTTCTCTAATGATTGCCTCGCCTGGTTCACCAACTACTTCTCTGATAGAGTTCAGTGTGTCAAATCGGAGGGTCTGTTGTCCGGGCCTCTGGCAGTCTCTATGGGGGTGCCACAGGGTTCAATTCTTGGACCGACTCTCTTCTCTGTTTACATCAATGATGTCGCTCTTGCTGCTGGTGATTCTCTGATCCACCTCTACGCAGACGACACTATTCTGTATACTTCTGGCCCTTCTTTTGACACTGTGTTAACAACCCTCCAGGCGAGCTTCAATGCCATACAACTCTCCTTCCGTGGCCTCCAACTGCTCTTAAATACAAGTAAAACCAAATGCATGCTCTTCAACCGATCGCTGCCTGCTCCTGCCCGCCTGTCCAACATCACTACTTTGGACGGCTCTGACTTAGAATATGTGGACAACTACAAATACCTAGGTGTCTGGTTAGACTGTAAACTCTGCTTCCAGACCCACATCAAACATCTCCAATCCAAAGTCAAATCTAGAATTGGCTTCCTATTCCGCAAACAAAGCATCCTTTACTCATGCTGCCAAACATACCCTTGTAAAACTGACCATCCTACCAATCCTCGACTTCGGTGATGTCATTTACAAAATAGCCTCCAAAACCCTACTCAATAAATTGGATGCAGTCTATCACAGTGCCATCCGTTTTGTCACCAAAGCCCCATATACTACCCACCACTGCGACCTGTACACTCTCGTTGGCTGGCCCTCGCTTCATACTCGTCGCCAAACCCACTGGTTCCAGGTCATCTACAAGACCCTGCTAGGTAAAGTCCCCCCTTATCTCAGCTCGCTGGTCACCATAGCAGCACCTACCTGTAGCACGCGCTCCAGCAGGTATATCTCTCTGGTCACCCCCAAAACCAATTCTTCCTTTGGACGCCTCTCCTTCCAGTTCTCTGCTGCCAATGACTGGAACGAACTACAAAAATCTCTGAAACTGGAAACACCTATCTCCCTCACTAGCTTTAAGCACCAGCTGTCAGAGCAGCTCATAGATTACTGCACCTGTACATAACCCATCTACAATTTAGCCCAAACAACTACCTCTTTACCTACTGTATTTATTAATTAATTTATTTTGCTCCTTTGCACCCCATTATTTCTGTCTCTACTTTGCACTTTCTTCCAATGCAAACCAACCATTCCAGTGTTTTTTTAGTTTTTATTTTACTTGCTGTGTTGTACTCACTTCGCCTCCATGGCCTTTTTATATTTTTATTTATTTATACATATATCTGTTTGCCTTCACCTCCCTTATCTCACCTCACTTGCTCACATTGTATATAGACTTATTTTTTTCACTGTATTATTGACTATATGTTTGTTTTTACTCCATGTGTAACTATGTGTTGTTGTATGTGTCGAACTGCTTTGCTTTATCTTGGCCAGGTCGCAATTGTAAATGAGAACGTGTTCTCAATTTGCCTACCTGGTTAAATAAAGGTTAAATAAAAAATAAAAAATGATTCACCATAGTGAAGGTGTAGACTCAGGTTTTCTGGGTCTCTATGATTTTAATTGTTTAGGTTTCTCAATTTCTTTCTTAGGTGTTTGCATTCTTCATCAAACCATTTGTCATTGTTGTTAATTTTCTTAGGTTTCCTGACTAACTTTTTTTTGATAGGGAAGCTGAGAGGTGAAAAAAACAGTTTAGGTTTTTTACTGCCAAGTTTAAATCTTCACTATTACAGTGAAACATTTTATCCAGGAAATTGTCTTGAAGGGATTGAATTTGTTGTTGCTTAACCTGTTTGGGCTGCAGGGGCAGTAATGAGTAGCCGGGTAAAAGGTGCCCATTTCAAACGGCCTCGTACTCAATTCTTGCTCGTACAATATGCATATTATTATTACTATTGGATAGAAAACACTCTCTAGTTTCTAAAACCGTTTGAATTATATCTGTGAGTAAAACAGAACTCATTTTGCAGCAAACTTCCTGACAGGAAGTGGAAATTCTGAAATCGATGCTCTGTTCTAGGGCCTGCCTATAAATGTCCTTGATATTTATAAGAATACATGCACTTCATACGTCTTCCACTAGATGTCGACAGAGTGAGAGAAGAAATGGAGTGTGTAACTTGTTCGGGGGTCGAATAAAAGCTCTCGGCATGACGTGTCACCAGTTTCCTGTTTTCTGGAGAGCGCGTGAAGGGACCTGGTTTTGACTTCTGATGAGCTGTCGTTATAGACGACTAATATCTCCGGCTTTGATTTTATTTGATACATGTGACAATATCATCGTAAAGTATGTTTTTTCAATATAGTTTTATTAGATTATTGAAATTTTTGGGGGACGTTAGGCGTGTTTTGCATTGTGTGCCTTTGTTCAGGAAGGAGAGCTTCGCTCCACTTTGCTAGCTTTCCGTGCTAATTGACTGGAGAAGAGGACATTCTAAATCCAAACAACGATTGTTCCCGACAAAGGACCCCTTGTACAACATTCTGATGAAAGATCATGAAAAGTAGGACCCATTTTATGATGCTATTTCATATATCTGTCGAACATCTGAAATAGTCGTTTGCGCCCAGATTTTGGGTACTCTCTCGCTATACCTAAGCTGGATGTCGTAATGAAGTTATTTTTAGAATTCTAACACGGCGATTGCATTAAGAACTAGTGAATCTATCATTTCCTATACAACATGTATTTTTTAGTAACGTTTATGTATAGTTATTTGGTCAGAATAGTTGAGTGCCATAAAAATATCCGCACATTCTGGGAAAAATATGCTACGTTAGCACAATGTATAACCACTGATTTCAGCTTTAAATATGCACATTTTCGAACAAAACATAAGTGTATGTATAATCTGATGTTATAGGACTGTCATCTGATGAAGCTTATCAAGGTTAGTCAAAAATTATATATCTTTTGCTGGTTTATTCGCTATCGCTAACGTGCCCATTGCTATCGCTAATGTGCCTTGATGAATGAATGCGGTAGTGTGGTAGGCTATTGTAGTAAGCTAATAGAATGCTATATTGTGTTTTCGCTGTAAAACACTTAAAAAATCGGAAATATTGTCTGGATTCACAAGATGTTTGTCTTTAATTTGCTATACACCATCGATTTTTCAGAAATGTTTTATGATGAGTATTTAGGTATTTGACGTTGGTGTCTGTAATTACTCTGGCTGCTTCGGTCCTATTTGTGACGGTAGCTGTGATGGTAGCTGCAATGTAAAACTGATTTATACCTCAAATATGCACATTTTTCGAACAAAACATAGATTTATTGTATAACATGTTATAAGACTGTCATCTGATGAAGTTGTTTCTTGGTTAGTTTGGTTGGTTCTTGGTTAGTTAGGTTGGCTTTGTGCATGCTACCTGTGCTGTGAAAAATGTCTGTCCTTTTTTGTATTTGGTGGTGAGCTAACATAAATATATGTGGTGTTTTCACTGTAAAACATTTTAAAAATCGGACATGTTGGCTGGATTCACAAGATGTTTATCTTTCATATGCTGTATTGGACTTGTTAATGTGTGAAAGTTAAATATTTCTAAAAAATATATTTTGAATTTCGCGCCCTGCACTTGAAGTGGCTGTTGTCATATTGTGCCCGGCTTCGGGCTTGCAGCCCAAAGAAGTTAATCGTTTTTTGGTATATTTACACACTATTTTCCTTCCATGCATAGCATTTCTTAATATAATTCAGTTCCTTTGGCTTTGATGCCTCGTGATTGAGCTTAGCTCTGTTCAAGTAGACTGTGATTTTACTTTGGTCTGATAGGGGTGTTAGTGAGCTGACTGTGAATGCTCTGAGAGAATCTGGGTTGAGGTCAGTGATAAAGTAGTCTACAGTACTACTGCCAAGAGATGAGTGTACCTACCATAGGATTTCTCTCGAAGCCTACCACTGTCTATGTACATAACCAATGGACGACAGACCTGCAAAAGTTGACCCATTTTTGTTTGTTATGTTGTTGTAGTTGTGTCTCGGGGGGCATGTGGGGGAGGGAATACTGTCACCTCCAGGTAGGTGTTTTTCCCCCTGTGTGCTGAGGGTGTCAGGTTCTTGTCCAGTTCTGACATTTAGGTTGCCACAGACAAGTACATGTCCCTGAGCCTTGAAATTGTTTATCTCCCACTCTATGATGGAGAAGTTGTCATGTTAATGTATGGGGATTCTATTGTAGGGATATACAGTTGAAGTCGGAAGTTTACATTGGAGTCATTAAAACCAGTTTTTCAAGCACTCCACAAATTTCTTGTAAACAAACTATAGTTTTGGCAAGTCGAATAGGACATCTACTTTGTGCATGACACAAGTAATTTTTCCAACAATTGTTTACAGACAGATTATTTCACTTATAATTCACTGCATCACAATTCCAGTGGGTCAGAAGTTTACATACATTAAGTTGACTGTGCCTTTAAACAGCTTGGAAAATTTCAGAAAATTATGTTATGGCTTTAGAAGCCTCTGATAGGCTAATTGACATCATTTGTGTCAATTGGAGGTGTACCTGTGGATGTATGTCAAGGCCTACCTTCACATGCAGTGCCTCTTTGCTTGACAAAATTGGAAAATCAAAAGATATCAGCCAAGACCTCAGAAAAAAAATTGTAGACCTCCACAAGTCTGGTTCATCCTTGGGAGCAATTTCCAAATGCCTGAGGGTACCACGTTCATCTGTACGAACAATAGTACGCAAGTATAAACACCATGGGATCGCGCAGCCGTCATACCGCTCAGGAAGGAGAAGCGTTCTGTCTCCTGGAGATGAACATACTTTGTTGAGAAGTGCAAATCAATCCCAAAACAAAAGCAAAGGACCTTGTGTAGATGCTGGAGGAAACAGATACAAAAGCATCTATAACCACAGTAAAACGAGTCCTATATCGACATAACCTTGAAGGCCGCTCAACAAGGAAGAAGCCACTGCTCAAAAACTGCCATTGAAAAACAGACTACGGTTTGCAACTGCACATGGGGACAAAGATCGTATATTTTGGAGAAATGTCCTCTGGTCTGATGAAACAAAAATAGAACTGTTTGGCCATAATGACCATCGTTATGTTTGGAGGAAAAAGGGGGAGGCTTGCCAGACGAAGAACACCATCCCAACCGTGAAGCACGGGGCTGGCAGCATCATGTTGTGGGGGTGCTTTGCTGCTAGAGGGAATGGTGCACTTCACAAAATAGATGGCATCATGAGGGTGGGAAATTATGTGGATATATTGAAGCAACATCTCAAGACATCAGTCAGGAAGTTAAAGCTTGGTTGCAAATGGGTCTTCCAAATGGACAATGACCCCAAGCATACTTCCAAAGTTATGGCAAAATGGCTTAAGGACAACAGTGTCAAGATATTGGAGTGGCCATCACAAAGCCCTGACCTCAATCCTATAGAAAATGTGTGGGCAGAACTGAAAAAGCGTGTGCGAGCAAGGAGGCCTACGAACCTGACTGTTACACCAGCTCTGTCAGGAGGAATGGACCAAAATTCACCCAACTTATTGTGGGAAGCTTGTGGAAGGCTACCCAAAATGTTTGACCCAAGTTAAACAATTTAAAGGCAATGCTACCGAATACTATTTGAGTTTGTGTACACTTCTGACCCACTGGGAATGTGATGAAAGAAATATAAGCTGAAATGAATAATTCTCTCCACTATTATTCTGACATTTCGCATTCTTAAAATAAAGTGGTGATCCTAACTGACCTAAGGCAGAGACATTTTACTAGGATTACATGTCAGGAATTGTGAAAAACTGAGTTTAAATGTATTTGGCTAAGGTGTATGTAAACTTCCGACTTCAAATGTAGGTAGCACACATGAGGACATTATTCTCTGTTGAGATAATTTCCTTATTAATTTCTAGCCAGATGTAAAATGTTCCTGTTTTGACTAATTTAATAAAGTGGGTTAGGTCTGCTCTATACCGTAATAGTCAGTTCCATAGAGCGGCGCATAATTGGCCCAGTGTCGTTCAGGTTTGGCATAGGCCGTCATTGTAAATAAGAATTTGGTCTAGAGTGACTTGCCTAGTTATATAAAGGTTAAATAAAAATGTAAACCTTGAGTCTCTTCCCTGTTTCACACCTGGTGGTTTGGTGGATTGGACTACCAGCTCTCTGTAACCTAGAGGGCAACCAGTGGATCCGTCTCCTCTATACCATGTTTCACACCTGGTAGTTTGGTGGATGGGACTACCAGCTCTCTGTAACCTAGAGGGCAACCAGTTGGTCCGTCTCCTTTATACCATGTTTCTTATAGATTACCATGTCTGTATTTCCAATTTCTTTGATGAGGTCTGGGTTCCTGCTCTTTAGGCCAAAGGCAGATGACCTCAGACCTTGTATATTCCAGGATGAGATAGTAAAAGCTTTGTGTTCCATATTGTCTATTGTGTGGTTTAGGCCCGGACCATCACAGTAGGTTTGAGCAGAGCATGTTGAGCATCTGATACACACCTCTTAGGTCGCAGGAGGGGGCTTGGGTGGGAGTAATAATGGGGGTTGGGCCTGTTGCTCTGCTCACGGCCTGGGCATATGTCCTGCTATCATGTTGAGGTCCTTGCCGCAGGGGCGGGGGGCATTGAGTTGGCAGAAGGGGCATAGGTCTGATATGGGAGGGGCTATATATATATCGTGTGGCCAGGGTTTGCTTAGGGTGGTCTTAGCTGGTTGGGGTATGGCTGGTGATGCTGTGGTCTGGGTGTAGGTCCTCATTGTGTCAGGTTCTCTCTCTTGAAGTTGTGGTCCGGGTCTGAGGGGCTGTTCTGCTGGCTTGTCTAGGGGAGTGTCCTGCTCTCTGTCACACCTCAGCTTTCTGACCTCCTCCTTCAGTGCCACGTGTGCCTCTTTAAGTTCTCTCACCTCAGTCCGTAGAGCAGCCAGCTCTCTCAGACAGCCGTCCATCTCCACCTTCTGCCCTCTGGGTCTTGTTGTGAGGTGTTGTGCTGGTCTGTTTTATGGGTTTGTTCTGTCTGGATTGTGTGGACTCGCTCACTGAGCTCCACCATGTCTCTCTCCAGCTCTGTGAATTTTTCCCTTTCAATGATGGAGGAACAGTGCAGTTGTGGGACCTGGGTGTGTTCAGTGCTGGGGGGGGGGGTGACTATCCTCGTCTGCAGGACAGTTTGAAGAGATCAGACTCTCTCAGGATGGGGGAGTCGTCACAGAGAGAGATCTTTTCCTGCTGTACTCACTCTTTGATCCCGTAAAAGTCCTGCTGGAACTGCATGAGGATGCCCTGCACCATCACTGTCCCAGACTTGTACACATTGACAGAGGTTGTTTCAATTTCCTCGCTGTCTAGTATTCTGAGTTTCCACCCTGGGCCAGTACCATCTCTCTTGACATAGGGGTAGTGTGCTGTTATAGCCCTGTGCCATGCCAGGGGATGGTCTGTGTGGAAAATTAAGTTACTTACATTCCCTTCTTTGTAACAGTCAGCAAATAGTGTCTTCCTTGCAGTGTTATCTTTTATATCCATGGGGTACTGTCCCCTCTGGACACGGATAAGCCATTTGGGCTTCAATAGCCTCTGAATTTGGGTGGGGGGGGGGGGGCTGTGAAACTCTCCTGACATTGTTGGGCTCAAGAGTTTTCACACATCTGACTTCACACATCAGTGCTTATTTAACCGTTATTTAACTAGGCAAGTTTAAGAACAAATTCTTATTTACAATGACAGCCTACCCAGGCCAAAACCTAACCCAGACAACGCTGGGACAATTGTGCACTGCCCTATGAGACTCCCAATCACGGTCGTTTGTGATACAGCCTGGAAGCAAACCAGGTCTGTAGTGGCACCTCTAGCACTGAGATGCAGTGCCTTAGACCGCTGCGCCACTCGGGAGTGTTAATTGAAGATGCCGCCAGGTCTGTTCTGTCCTATCAGCTTGGTAGCTTAGTATACTTATTTACTTAGCATCATATAACAACATTACCTAGAGATCATTGTCTTTTACTTTCTGGCTTCAGAAGTAGCTTCAGACTGAATATTACTCACTCAGTTTTGTGTTGGATGGTATTTCCAGGTTCCGCTGTGTTTCTTCTGCAGGTTTTGGTTTGTTGGAAGTTTTTTTCTTGATAGTCCTTTGTAGTCAAATCAAATCATATTGAATTAGTCATATTGAATTAGTCACATTGAAGAGTACCCGGCTACTAGGAGCGCCGCCTCTGGGTGAGCGTTTTCTTGCTTATGGCGGAATACAGCTCATTCAATGCTGTCTTAGTGCCAGCCTCTGACTGTGGTGGTATGTAAACAGCTAAGAAAAATACAGATGAAAACTCTCTCAGTAGGTAGTGTTGTCTACAGCCTATCATGAGAAACTCTACCTCAGGCGAGCAATAGCTCGAGACTTCCTTAGATATCGTGCACAAGCTGTGGTTTACAAAAATACATAGACAGCCGCCCCTTGTCTTACCAGACGCCGCTGTTCTATCCTGTCGGTACATCATATAGCCAGCCAGCTGTATGTTGATGTTATTGTCATTCAGCCATGTCTCCGTGAAGCATCATCCGCGTAACTCGTCGATTGTATTGTCCAAAGATTGCACGTTTGCTAGCAGAATGGAGGGAAGTGGGGGTTTATTCGATCGCCTGCGAATTCTCAGAAGGCAGCCGGACCTTCGGCCCCTCTTTCTCCACCTCCTCTTCAAGCAGATCACGGGGATCGGGGCCTGTTCCCGAGGAAGCAGCGTATCCTTCGCGTCGGGCTCGTCAGAGTCGTGAAAGGAAAAAGAGGATTCTGCTAGTCCGTGGTGAGTAATCACAGTCCTGATGTCTAGAAGTTATTTTTGGTCATAAGAGACGGTAGCAGCAACATTATGTACAAAATAAGTTAAAAAGTGAGTTACAAACAACGCAAATAGGCAAACAAAAGAACACAATCGTCTGGGGGCACGTAAAACGTCTGCCATCTTCTCCGGTGCCATCTAATAGTTCTTTCAGGTCACTTTGACCAAAATCAAAGTTTTAAGTCTGGAATTCTGATTTGGATTGCAGGTTTTAATGTTGAGGTTAGTATCCTGTATAAGTCCTACATTTATCCAACTCTAATTCTATATTTTTTACAGAACTCAGGAGCCCATGAACGTTCTCTCTATCTTTCTCCCCCTCTCCCTCCCTATCTCTCTCTTTCTCCCCCTCTCCCTCCCTCTCTCTCTTTCTCCCCCTCTCCCTCCCTCACTGTCTCTCTCTCTCTCTCTCTCTCTCTCTTTCTCCCCCTCTCCCTCCCTCACTCTCTCTCTCTTTCTCCCCCTCTCCCTCCCTATCTCTCTCTTTCTCCCCCTCTCCCCTCTCCCTCCCTCTCTCTCTTTCTCCCCCTCTCCCCCTTTCTCCCCCTCTCCCCCTCTCCCTCCCTCACTGTCTCTTTCTCTCTCCCTCTCTCCTTCTCCCCCTTCCCTCTCTCCCGCTCCCCCTCTCCCTCTCTCACTGTCTCTCTCCCTCTCTCTCATGATAATTCTGTTGTCTTTGTTCTGTTGTGACAGTTTTCTGCTCAGTGACTGATGAATATAAGACATTGAAGCTGTAGATGAGATGTCACTCTGAGTGCTACAAATAAACCATTGTTGATTGATCAGTGGTAATGAAGGATTACACACACACACACACATTGATATGGCTAGCCATGCAAGTGATTGGAATGAAAGTCATATTAGGTCCCTAGGATAGTGCTCTGTCTGCAGACACTCACACTTAAACACACACACACACACACACACACACACACACACACACACACACACACACACACACACACACACACACACACACACACACACACACACACACACACACACACACACACACAAATACAATAATATACAGTAGCCCCCCCAGAGAATGTCTATTCTCTGCAGTATTCATGAAAAGCACACTGTAGTCAAGGTGATGATAAGTAAATAAAAAATCAGTAATAAGCAAAGTTAATGGGAAACATTCAGGTCACACACACACACACACACACACACACACACACACACACACACACACGCACACTTTATACAAACAAACAATGAGTGTCAGTTGAAGGCTGAAGCTTTGGTCATGTTTGAGAGTGCTATTCTCTCATCTCTGACTGAGTCGGAGAAGAAGAGGAGACGAATGCCAACTGCTAACTTGGCGCCGGAAATCAATTACACTGACTCATCCATCCATCCCACACTGACTGAACGGCATTGGCTGACTGGATACCTGGGAGTCTACACATTCTAGAATGAAAAAGAAAAGCGGTCTAGTTTACAAAACTGTAGGGCTTAACTTGGCCCATGGAAGGTGAAACATGTTGTTGTGGCTGGAGCTTTAACCGGCAGGGTAGCGGCAGGGTAGCCTAGTGGTTAGAGCGTTGGACTAGTAACCGAAAGGTTGCAAGTTCAAATCCCCAAGCTGACAAGGTACAAATCTGTCGTTCAGCCCCTGAACAGGCAGTTAACCCACTGTTCCTAGTCCGTCATTGAAAATAAGAATTTGTTCTTAACTGACTTGCCTAGTTAAATAAAGGTAAAATAAATAAAAAACCACAGATATCTTTCCCACAAGTCGCCTCTTCTACCCTTTCGTTGGAGCTGGATGACTCAAACGAAAGTCTCTTGAAAAGGAAAGTCGAAAATGTGTTTTTCAGAATGTGCTTTCACAGGCGATCTAGGACTTTCTGTGTGTGTGTGTGTGTGTGTGTGTGTGTGTGTGTGTGTGTGTGTGTGTGTGTGTGTGTGTGTGTGTGTGTGTGTGTGTGTGTGTGTTTCTACTTTCATCTGCGTAAGCCATTAGCAGGCAGAAGATCTTCTCCTGTATCTCTCTCTCATCTGGTGGTCTCTGGTGACAGCTCTTAGTCTGTCCCAGTGTCCTCACACTGCAGGGGCCGTGGAATGCACCCTCCTTAGGGGGACTCGTGGCTTGAGAGAGAGAGAGAGAGAGAGAGAGAGAGAGAGAAGTGGGGACATCATAGTGGGGATGTCAGGTAGTAATGCAGGTCCATTAACAACCAGAGACAGGCACAATCCCCTAACATTCAGTCACACTGACATTGATTGATGGAGAAATATCCACTTATATTTTCCTTCTTTCTGTTTCTGCCATGTAGCAGGCATTATAACAGACAGGCCTTGTAACAGACAAACCTTGTAACAGACAAACCTTGTAACAGACAGGCATTGTAACAGACAGACCTTGTAACAGACAGACCTTGTAACAGACAGACATTGTAACAGACAGACATTGTAACAGACAAACCTTGTAACTGACAGAAATTGTAACAGACAGACCTTGTAACAGACAGACCTTGTAACAGACAGACCTTGTAACAGACCGACCTTGTAACAGACTGACCTTGTAACAGACTGTGGTCCTGCTAAGCCCCCAGCCATTCAGACCAATAGAAAACACTCTCCTTTAGCCTCACAGATTATTTTAATTGCAGTTTGAAAAGAACTAAGCCATTTTTTGGTTATAAAGTCGACTTCAAACTCGCTTTCATTTTGTGTGTGTGTGTGTGTGTGTGTGTGTGTGTGTGTGTGTGTGTGTGTGTGTGTGTGTGTGTGTGTGTGTGTGTGTGTGTGTGTGTGTGTGTGTGTGTGTGTGTGTGTGTGTGTGTGTGTGTGCCCACTTATGTGTGTATCAAGGGGGTAACGATTTTCACACATTGCTCTGTGCAGAATCTTCAATCGTTTCTTGTTTTCCTCCTCTCTCCATCTGTGTTGCCTTCCCATCTGAGACGGTGTTTTAGCCAACAAGGATCTGTGAAGAGACACTCAGGTAAAGACTTCTGTAGGACTAGATGCTGGCAGATAGAGGTTTAACCAGTCACAGATGCCTTGGGTACTATTTCTGCCACCTTTCATCCCTGCCCCCCCCCCCCCCTGCTCTCATAACTAAGGCCGTTTTCACATATCAATTCAGAACCCTGGTGTGAATCCCTCAGCGGTTGCTGAGAGTTACCAACAATATGATTGATTGGATTTCACAAGAACTGAAAATAACCATTTCAGAGTGTTCTGCTTGTACAAAACAAAATAACATCAAAAATGATCCCCAGTTTTTCATACAGGTAAACAATTATTATATCCTGATTGATTGATATCCTGCCCTCCTGATTCAGGAAATCCTCCAACTGGGATTCGGGTGAAACCAGAGAATTTGTTGAAAGTTACTGGAATTTTGCAACCCTAGATTTGACAGTCCTGTCCTGTGCTGTAGAATTGAGAAACAACAGGCCGTACAGTTCGTCTCTCGGTCAGTTGAACGTCTCTCCTGTGCTGTAGTGGTGAAACAACAGGCCGTACAGCTCGTCTCTCGGTCAGTTGAACGTCTCTCCTGTGCTATAGTGGTGAAACAACAGGCCGTACAGCTCGTCTCTCGGTCAGTTGAACGTCTCTCCTGTGCTGTAGAGTTGAGAAATAACAGGCCGTACAGTCCGTCTCCAGGTCAGTAGAACCAGACCAGGACCATTACAACACAGCTTTACCAGACCCGGCTCGCCTCAGGACAGCTTTACCAGACCCGGCTCGCCTCAGGACAGCTTTACCAGACCCGGCTCGCCTCAGGACAGCTTTACCAGACCCGGCTCGCCTCAGGACAGCTTTACCAGACCCGGCTCGCCTCAGGACAGCTTTACCAGACCCGGCTCGCCTCAGGACAGCTTTACCAGACCCGGCTCGCCTCAGGACAGCTTTACCAGACCCGGCTCGCCTCAGGACAGCTTTACTAGACCCGGCTCGCCTCAGGACAGCTTTACCAGACCAGGCTCGCCTCAGGACAGCTTTACCAGACCCGGCTCGCCTCAGGACAGATTTACCAGACCCGGCTCGCCTCAGGACAGCTTTACCAGACCCGGCTCGCCTCAGGACAGCTTTACCAGACCCGGCTCGCCTCAGGACAGCTTTACTAGACCCGGCTCGCCTCAGGACAGCTTTACCAGACCAGGCTCGCCTCAGGACAGCTTTAGCAGACCCGGCTCGCCTCAGGACAGTTTTACCAGACCCGGCTCACCTCAGGACAGCTTTACCAGACCCGGCTCGCCTCAGGACAGCTCTACCAGACCCGGCTCGCCTCAGGACAGCTTTACCAGACCAGGACCATCACAACACAGCTCTACCAGACCAGGCCCACCTCAACTCAGCCAAGCTCTACACAGTGCAGAACACTACCCTAGGGTCTGGTAAAACACAGTCCAACAGGGTAGTGAACCACATGATGCAGTCCACACCATGTATCATTTACATCATCAGCCTACATATGCTGAGGTAACCTCTGGTAAAACACACCTAAAACTCTCAGAGTTGCGTCAACTACAGTATCTAATAGTACTGGACTAGACAGACCCTTTAATCCACACATACAGTAACACAAAACACACAAGCACACACACAAACACACAAACACACAAACACACATACAAACATACACACATATACAAACTTTCAAAAGAAACACACACAGTAACACATAACACACAAACAAACACACACACAAACTTTCAAAATAAACACATACAATGCAATCAGAAAGTATTCAGACTCCTTAACTTTTCCATTTACGTTACAGCCTTATTCTAAAATGTATTAAATAGTTTTTCCCCCTCATCAATCTACACACACAGTACCCCATAACTGCAAAACAACAACCATTTTAAAGAAACATAGTGTTGTGGAGACATAGATGCTCAGTATCCCTCAGGCGATAGAGAAAGTTTACTACCATCAATCAAACATAAAAACGTTAAAGCGGGGCAGGGACTACTAAATCATATCTCATAAAGGTGGAATCATAATTTGGCATAAACAGGACTTACTGTATCGCTGAATGAAATAAGAAACCACATTTGGCTAAAACTTAACAAAAAAGGTACAATCTGTTGTGACAATGATGTATACATGTGTTCAGTTTATGACCCTCCTTCAGATTCATCATCATTATGATTATCCGTTTTTTTTGACAATCTCCATTCAGAGATGATTAAATTTCAGGCAGAGGGTAAAGTGCTTATTTGTGGAGATTCTGAGCCTGACTACACTGATGCGGGAGTCCTTGTACACTGTACAAGGAAGGATGTGCACATATTTAGACACGGCTCCTTGTACAGTAGCCCTCTTGTAAATAATAGAAACAGTCCATTTTGATCCGAATGTGCGAACTGTTCCAAAAGATCCGCACGAAAGATGGATCCTTTTAAATATGCTAGTGGACGATAAACACATTAGGCTCAGTAATCTACAGTATATGGTCCAAATAATGATGATCCACACTGGGACACCCTGATCAGATTCACTTGTCCTCGTTATTGTCTCCACCCCCTCCAGGTGTCGCTTGTTTTCCCCAGTGTATTTATCCCTGTGTTTCCTGTCTCTCTGGGCCAGTTCGTCTCGTATGTTCCAAGTAAACCAGCGTGTTTTTCCTGTGCTCCTGCCTTTTCTATTCTCTTTTACTAGTCCTCCCGGTTTTAACCTTTGCCTGTTTTCTGGACTTTACCCGCCTGCCTGACCATTCTGCCTGCCCTGACCTTGAGCCTGCCTGCCACACTGTACCTCCTGGACTCTGATCTGGTGTTGACCTTTTGCCTGTCCACGACCATTCTCTTGCCTACCCCTTTTTGTATTATTATTAAATATCAAAGACTCAAGCCATCTGCCTCCAGTGTCTGCGTCTGGGTCTCGCCTTGTGACCTCATACACACTCTTCAGAAAATATACATAACAATCTATTGAGCTCACAAGCAACAAACAATCCTAATATTATGGTGGGAGATTTTAACACAGTTTTAAGTACTTCACAAACTATCAGGGTGATGGACTAAATGAGATCACAAATATCATGGATACGTTAGATCTAGTGTTTATAGACGGAGGCTTAAAACCCCCTGACCTAGTGAGATAGACATGGAGGAGGCTTAAAACCCCCTGACCTAGTGAGATAGACATGGAGGTTTAATACCCTGACCTAGTGAGATATACATGGAGGAGGCTTAAATACCCCTGACCTAGTGAGATAGACATGGAGAAGGCTTAAAAAACCCTGACCTAGTGAGATAGACATGGAGGAGGCTTAAAAAACCCTGACCTAGTGAGATAGACATGGAGGAGGCTTAAAAACCACTGACCTAGTGAGATATACATAAAGGAGGCTTAAATACCCCTGACCTAGTGAGATAGACATGGAGAAGGCTTAAAAACCCCTGACCTAGTGAGATAGACATGGAGGAGGCTTAGAAACCACTGACCTAGTGAGATATACATGGAGGAGGCTTAAATACCCCTGACCTAGTGAGATAGACATGGAGGAGGCTTAAAAAACCCCGACCTAGTGAGATAGACATGGAGGAGGCTTAAATACCCCTGACCTAGTGAGATAGACATGGAGGAGGCTTAAAAACCCCTGACCTAGTGAGATAGACATGGAGGAGGCTTAAATACCCCTGACCTAGTGAGATAGACATGGAGGAGGCTTAAAAACCCCTGACCTAGTGAGATAGACATGGAGGAGGCTTAAAAAACCCTGACCTTGTGAGATATACATGGAGGAGCCTTAAAAACCCCTGACCTAGTGAGATAGATATGGAGGAGGCTTAAAAACCCCTGACCTAGTGAGATATACATGGAGGAGGCTTAAATACCCCTGACCTAGCGAGATAGACATGGAGGAGGCTTAAAAACCCCTGACCTTGTGAGATATACATGGAGGAGGCTTAAAAACCCATGACCTAGTGAGATAGACATGGAGGAGGCTTAAAAACCCCTGACCTAGTGAGATAGACATGGAGGAGGCTTAAAAACCCCTGACCTAGTGAGATAGACATGGAGGAGGCTTAAATACCCCTGACCTAGTGAGATATACATGGAGGAGGCTTAAAAACCCCTGACCTAGTGAGATAGACATGGAGGAGGCTTAAAAAACCCTGACCTAGTGAGATATACATGGAGGAGGCTTAAATACCCTTGACCTAGTGAGATAGACATGGAGGAGGCTTAAAAACCCCTGACCTAGTGAGATAGATATGGAGGAGGCTTAAAAAACCCTGACCTAGTGAGATAGACATGGAGGAGGCTTAAATACCCCTGACCTAGTGAGATAGATAGGGAGGAGGCTTAAAAACCCCTGACCTAGTGAGATAGATATGGAGGAGGCTTAAATACCCCTGACCTAGGGAGATAGATATGGAGGAGGCTTAAATACCCCTGACCTAGTGAGATAGACATGGAGGAGGCTTAAAAACCCCTGACCTAGTGAGATATACATGGAGGCTTAAAAACCCCTGACCTAGTGAGATAGACATGGAGGAGGCTTAAATACCCCTGACCTAGTGAGATAGACATGGAGGAGGCTTAAATACCCCTGACCTAGTGAGATAGACATGGAGGAGGCTTAAAAACCCCTGACCTAGTGAGATATACATGGAGGCTTAAAAACCCCTGACCTAGTGAGATAGACATGGAGGAGGCTTAAATACCCCTGACCTAGTGAGATAGACATGGAGGAGGCTTAAAAACCCCTGACCTAGTGAGATAGACATGGAGGAGGCTTAAAAACCACTGACCTAGTGATATATACATGGAGGAGGCTTAAATACCCCTGACCTAGTGAGATATACATGGAGGAGGCTTAAAACCCCCTGACCTAGTGAGATAGATATGGAGGAGGCTTAAAAACCCCTGACCTAGTGAGATATACATGGAGGAGGCTTAAAAACCCCTGACCTAGTGAGATAGACATGGAGGAGGCTTAAAACCCCCTGACCTAGTGAGATAGACATGGAGGAGGCTTAAAAACCCCTGACCTAGTGAGATAGACATGGAGGAGGCTTAAATACCCCTGACCTAGTGAGATATACATGGAGGAGGCTTAAAACCCCTGACCTAGTGAGATAGATATGGAGGAGGCTTAAAAACCCCTGACCTAGTAAGATATACATGGAGGAGACTTAAATACCACTGACCTAGTGAGATAGACATGGAGGAGGCTTGAATACCCCTGACCTAGTGAGATAGATATGGAGGAGGCTTAAAAACCCCTGACCTAGTGAGATAGACATGGAGGAGGCTTAAATACCCCTGACCTAGTGAGA
Organism: Salvelinus fontinalis; assembly: GCF_029448725.1. NCBI lineage: Eukaryota > Metazoa > Chordata > Actinopteri > Salmoniformes > Salmonidae > Salvelinus > Salvelinus fontinalis. The sequence continues at coordinate 7,306,357 of NC_074697.1, forward strand.
TAGATATGGAGGAGGCTTAAAAACCCCTGACCTAGTGAGATAGATATGGAGGAGCCTTAAAAACCCCTGAACTAGTGAGATAGACATGGAGGAGGCTTAAATACCCCTGACCTAGTGAGATAGATATGGAGGAGGCTTAAAAACCCCTGACCTAGTGAGATAGACATGGAGGAGGCTTAAATACCCCTGACCTAGTGAGATAGACATGGAGGAGGCTTAAATACCCCTGACCTAGTGAGATAGATATGGAGGCTTAAATACCCCTGACCTAGTGAGATATACATGGAGGCTTAAAAACCATGCCGTCCCTAGGAGGGGTGCGTCACTTGAGTGGGTTGAGTCACTGACGTGATCTTCCTGTCTGGGTTGGCGCACCCCCTTGGGGTTCTTTGTGGGCTATACTCGGCCTTGTCTTAGGATGGTAAGTTGGTGGTTGAAGATATCCCTCTAGTGGTGTGGGGGCTGTGCTTTGGCAAAGTGGGTGGGGTTATATCCTGCCTGTTTGGCCCTGTCAGGGGGTATCATCGGATGGGTCCACTGTGTCTCCTGACCCCTCCTGTCTCAGCCTCCAGTATTTATGCTGCAGTAGTTCATGTGTCGGGGGGCTAGGGTCAGTCTGTTATATCTGGAGTATTTCTCCTGTCTTATCCGGTATCTTGTGTGAATTTAAGTATGCTCTCTCTAAATCTGTCTTTCTCTATTTCTTTCTTTCTCTCTCTCTCTCTCGGAGGAACTGAGCCCTAGGACCATGCCTCAGGACTACCTAGCATGATGACTCCTTGTTGTCCCCAGTCCACCTGGCCTTTCTGCTGCTCCAGTTTCAACTGTTCTGCCTGCGGCTATGGAACCCTGACCTGTTCACTGTGATTACTATTATTTGACCATGCTGGTCATTTATGAACATTTGAACATCTTGGCCATATTCTGTTAAAATCTCCACCCGGCACAGCCAGAAGAGGACTACTTACTTGTGTCCTTCTTGCTGGCACTAAAAAGTTTAAAAAGTATAAACAGAAGACATAATGAGATCGGACTATCATCTTATTGGCATCAACATAACTCTGACCAAATTTCCACGTGGGCAGGGATATTGGAAATGTAATCAAAGCCTACTGGTTGACAAATAATTTGGAAATGACTTTTTCCTGAGTAACACAGGTACTGGGATATTGTTTGATTGCTCATTGGAGGTCGCTCCTTGAAAACGACAGCTCTAGCCTTCAGCTCAGTGCGGATGTTGCCTGTAATCCATGACTTCTGTTTGAGATTTGTACGTACGGCAACTGTGGGGGACTACGTCGTCAATGTTCTTCACCTGTCTTCTCCCTACATCAATCCACCTGTCTTCTCCCTACATCACTCCACCTGTCTTCTCCCTACATCACTCCACCTGTCTTCTCCCTACATCACTCCACCTGTCCTCTCCCTACATCACTCCACCTGTCTTCTCCCTACATCAATCCACCTGTCTTCTCCCTACATCAATCCACCTGTCTTCACCCTACATCAATCCACCTGTCTTCTCCCTACATCAATCCACCTGTCTTCTCCCTACATCACTCCACCTGTCTTCTCCCTACATCACTCAACCTGTCTTCTCCCTACATCACTCCACCTGTCTTCTCCCTACATCACTCCACCTGTCTTCTCCCTACATCACTCCACCTGTCTTCTCCCTACATCACTCCACCTGTCTTCTCCCTACATCACTCCACCTGTCTTCTCCCTACATCACTCAACCTGTCTTCTCCCTACATCACTTCACCTGTCTTCTCCCTACATCACTCCACCTGTCTGCTCCCTACATCACTCCACCTGTCTTCTCCCTATATCACTCCACCTGTCTTCTCCCTACATCACTCCACCTGTCTTCTCCCTATATCACTCCACCTGTCTTCTCCCTACATCACTCCACCTGTCTTCTCCCTACATCACTCCACCTGTCTGCTCCCTACATCACTCCACCTGTATGCTCCCTACATCACTCTACCTGTCTTCTCCCTACATCACTCCACCTGTCTGCTCCCTACATCACTCCACCTGTCTTCTCCCTACATCACTCCACCTGTCTTCTCCCTACATCACTCCACCTGTCTTCTCCCTACATCACTCCACCTGTCTTCTCCCTACATCACTCCACCTGTCTTCTCCCTACATCACTCCACCTGTCGTCTCCCTACATCACTCCACCTGTCTTCTCCCTACACCACTCCACCTGTCTTCTCCCTACATCACTCCACCTGTCTGCAGCCTACATCACTCCACCTGTCTGCTCCCTACATCACTCCACCTGTCTTCTCCCTACATCACTCCACCTGTCTTCTCCCTACATCACTCCACCTGTCTTCTCCCTATATCACTTCACCTGTCTTCTCCCTACATCACTCCACCTGTCTTCTCCCTACATCACTCCACCTGTCTGCTCCCTATATCACTCCACCTGTCTGCTCCCTACATCACTCCACCTGTCTTCTCCCTACATCACTCCACCTATCTTCTCCCTACATCACTCCACCTGTCTGCTCCCTACATCACTCCACCTGACATCTCCCTACATCACTCCACCTGTCTTGTCCCTACATCACTCCACCTGTCTTCTCCCTACATCACTCCACCTGTCGTCTCCCTACATCACTCCACCTGTCTTCTCCCTACACCACTCCACCTGTCTTCTCCCTAATTCACTCCACCTGTCTGCTGCCTACATCACTCCACCTGTCTTCTCCCTACATCACTCCACCTGTCTTCTCCCTATATCACTTCACCTGTCTTCTCCCTACATCACTCCACCTGTCTTCTCCCTACATCACTCCACCTGTCTGCTCCCTATATCACTCCACCTGTCTGCTCCCTACATCACTCCACCTGTCTTCTCCCTACATCACTCCACCTGTCTTCTCCCTACATCACTCCACCTGTCTGCTCCCTACATCACTCCACCTGACATCTCCCTACATCACTCCACCTGTCTTCTCCCTACATCACTCCACCTGTCTTCTCCCTACATCACTCCACCTGTCTTCTCCCGACATCACTCCACCTGTCTTCTCCCTATATCACTCCACCTGTCTTCTCCCTACATCACTCCACCTGACATCTCCCTACATCACTCCACCTGTCTTCTCCCTACATCACTCCACCTGTCTTCTCCCTACATCACTCCACCGGTCTTCTCCCTACATCACTCCACCTGTCGTCTCCCTACATCACTCCACCTGTCTTCTCCCTACATCACTCCACCTGTCTTCTCCCTACACCACTCCACCTGTCTTCTCCCTACATCACTCCACCTGTCTGCTCCCTACATCACTCCACCTGTCTTCTCCCTACATCACTCCACCTATCTTCTCCCTACATCACTCCACCTGTCTGCTCCCTACATCACTCCACCTGACATCTCCCTACATCACTCCACCTGTCTTGTCCCTACATCACTCCACCTGTCTTCTCCCTACATCACTCCACCTGTCGTCTCCCTACATCACTCCACCTGTCTTCTCCCTACACCACTCCACCTGTCTTCTCCCTACATCACTCCACCTGTCTGCTGCCTACATCACTCCACCTGTCTTCTCCCTACATCACTCCACCTGTCTTCTCCCTATATCACTTCACCTGTCTTCTCCCTACATCACTCCACCTGTCTTCTCCCTACATCACTCCACCTGTCTGCTCCCTATATCACTCCACCTGTCTGCTCCCTACATCACTCCACCTGTCTTCTCCCTACATCACTCCACCTGTCTTCTCCCTACATCACTCCACCTGTCTGCTCCCTACATCACTCCACCTGACATCTCCCTACATCACTCCACCTGTCTTCTCCCTACATCACTCCACCTGTCTTCTCCCTACATCACTCCACCTGTCTTCTCCCGACATCACTCCACCTGTCTTCTCCCTATATCACTCCACCTGTCTTCTCCCTACATCACTCCACCTGACATCTCCCTACATCACTCCACCTGTCTTCTCCCTACATCACTCCACCTGTCTTCTCCCTACATCACTCCACCGGTCTTCTCCCTACATCACTCCACCTGTCGTCTCCCTACATCACTCCACCTGTCTTCTCCCTACATCACTCCACCTGTCTTCTCCCTACACCACTCCACCTGTCTTCTCCCTACATCACTCCACCTGTCTGCTGCCTACATCACTCCACCTGTCTGCTCCCTACATCACTCCACCTGTCTTCTCCCTACATCACTCCACCTGTCTTCTCCCTATATCACTTCACCTGTCTTCTCCCTACATCACTCCACCTGTCTTCTCCCTACATCACTCCACCTGTCTGCTCCCTATATCACTCCACCTGTCTGCTCCCTACATCACTCCACCTGTCTTCTCCCTACATCACTCCACCTGTCTTCTCCCTACATCACTCCACCTGTCTTCTCCCTACATCACTCCACCTGTCTGCTCCCTACATCACTCCACCTGACATCTCCCTACATCACTCCACCTGTCTTCTCCCTACATCACTCCACCTGTCTTCTCCCTACATCACTCCACCTGTCTGCTCCCTACATCACTCCACCTGTTTTCTCCCTACATCACTCCACCTGTCTTCTCCCTACATCACTCCACCTGTCTTCTCCCTACATCACTCCACCTGTCTTCTCCCTACATCACTCCACCTGTCTTCTTCCTACATCACTAAACCTGTCTTCTTCCTACATCACTCCACCTGTCTTCTCCCTACATCACTCTACCTGTCTTCTCCCTACATCACTCCACCTGTCTTCTCCCTATATCACTTCACCTGTCTTCTCCCTACATCACTCCACCTGTCTTCTCCCTACATCACTCCACCTGTCTGCTCCCTATATCACTCCACCTGTCTGCTCCCTACATCACTCCACCTGTCTTCTCCCTACATCACTCCACGTGTCTTCTCCCTACATCACTCCACCTGTCTTCTCCCTACATCACTCCACCTGTCTGCTCCCTACATCACTCCACCTGACATCTCCCTACATCACTCCACCTGTCTTCTCCCTACATCACTCCACCTGTCTTCTCCCTACATCACTCCACCTGTCTGCTCCCTACATCACTCCACCTGTTTTCTCCCTACATCACTCCACCTGTCTTCTCCCTACATCACTCCACCTGTCTTCTCCCTACATCACTCCACCTGTCTTCTCCCTACACCACTCCACCTGTCTTCTCCCTACATCACTCCACCTGTCTGCTGCCTACATCACTCCACCTGTCTGCTCCCTACATCACTCCACCTGTCTTCTCCCTACATCACTCCACCTGTCTTCTCCCTACATCACTCCACCTGTCTTCTCCCTACATCACTCCACCTGTCTGCTCCCTACATCACTCCACCTGACATCTCCCTACATCACTCCACCTGTCTTCTCCCTACATCACTCCACCTGTCTTCTCCCTACATCACTCCACCTGTCTGCTCCCTACATCACTCCACCTGTTTTCTCCCTACATCACTCCACCTGTCTTCTCCCTACATCACTCCACCTGTCTTCTCCCTACATCACTCCACCTGTCTTCTCCCTACATCACTCCACCTGTCTTCTTCCTACATCACTAAACCTGTCTTCTTCCTACATCACTCCACCTGTCTTCTCCCTACATCACTCCACCTGTCTTCTCCCTACATCACTCCACCTGTCTTCTCCCTATATCACTTCACCTGTCTTCTCCCTACATCACTCCACCTGTCTTCTCCCTACATCACTCCACCTGTCTGCTCCCTGTATCACTCCACCTGTCTGCTCCCTACATCACTCCACCTGTCTTCTCCCTACATCACTCCACCTGTCTTCTCCCTACATCACTCCACCTGTCTTCTCCCTACATCACTCCACCTGTCTGCTCCCTACATCACTCCACCTGACATCTCCCTACATCACTCCACCTGTCTTCTCCCTACATCACTCCACCTGTCTGCTGCCTACATCACTCCACCTGTCTGCTCCCTACATCACTCCACCTGTCTTCTCCCTACATCACTCCACCTGTCTTCTCCCTACATCACTCCACCTGTCTTCTCCCTACATCACTCCACCTGTCTGCTCCCTACATCACTCCACCTGTCTTCTTCCTACATCACTCCACCTGTCTTCTCCCTACATCACTCCACCTGTCTTCTTCCTACATCACTAAACCTGTCTTCTTCCTACATCACTCCACCTGTCTTCTCCCTACATCACTCCACCTGTCTTCTCCCTACATCACTCCACCTGTCTTCTCCCTATATCACTTCACCTGTCTTCTCCCTACATCACTCCACCTGTCTTCTCCCTACATCACTCCACCTGTCTGCTCCCTGTATCACTCCACCTGTCTGCTCCCTACATCACTCCACCTGTCTTCTCCCTACATCACTCCACCTGTCTTCTCCCTACATCACTCCACCTGTCTTCTCCCTACATCACTCCACCTGTCTGCTCCCTACATCACTCCACCTGACATCTCCCTACATCACTCCACCTGTCTTCTCCCTACATCACTCCACCTGTCTTCTCCCTACATCACTCCACCTGTCTGCTCCCTACATCACTCCACCTGTTTTCTCCCTACATCACTCCACCTGTCTTCTCCCTACATCACTCCACCTGTCTTCTCCCTACATCACTCCACCTGTCTTCTCCCTACATCACTCCACCTGTCTTCTTCCTACATCACTCCACCTGTCTGCTCCCTATATCACTCCACCTGTCTTCTCCCTACATCACTCCACCTGTCTGCTCCCTACATCACTCCACCTGTCTTCTCCCTATATCACTCCACCTGTCTTCTCTCTACATCACTCCACCTGTCTTCTGCCTACATCACTCCACCTGTCTTCTTCCTACATCACTCCACCTGTCTTCTCCCTACGTCACTCCACCTGTCTTCTCCCTACATCACTCCGCCTGTCCTCTCCCTACATCACTCCACCTGTCTTCTCCCTACATCACTCCACCTGGCTTCTCCCTACATCACTACACCTGTCCTCTCCCTACATCACTCCACCTGTCTTCTCCCTACATCACTCCACCTGTCTTCTCCCTACATCACTCCACCTGTCTGCTCCCTACATCACTCCACCTGTCTTCTCCCTACATCACTCCACCTGTCTTCTTCCTACATCACTCCACCTGTCTTCTCCCTACATCACTCCACCTGTCTTCTCCCTACATCCCTCCACCTGTCTTCTCCCTACATCACTCCACCTGTCTTCTCCCTATATCACTCCACCTGTCTGCTCCCTACGTCACTCCACCTGTCTTCTCCCTACATCACTCCACCTGTCTTCTCCCTACATCACTCCACCTGTCTTCTTCCTACATCACTCCACCTGTCTTCTCCCTACATCACTCCACCTGTCTTCTCCCTACATCCCTCCACCTGTCTTCTCCCTACATCACTCCACCTGTCTTCTCCCTATATCACTCCACCTGTCTGCTCCCTACGTCACTCCACCTGTCTTCTCCCTACATCACTCCACTTGTCTTCTCCCTACATCACTCCGCCTGTCCTCTCCCTACATCACTCCACCTGTCTTCTCCCTACATCACTCCACCTGGCTTCTCCCTACATCACTACACCTGTCCTCTCCCTACATCACTCCACCTGTCTTCTCCCTACATCACTCCACCTGTCTTCTCCCTACATCACTCCACCTGTCTGCTCCCTACATCACTCCACCTGTCTTCTCCCTACATCACTCCACCTGTCTTCTTCCTACATCACTCCACCTGTCTTCTCCCTACATCACTCCACCTGTCTTCTCCCTACATCCCTCCACCTGTCTTCTCCCTACATCACTCCACCTGTCTTCTCCCTATATCACTCCACCTGTCTGCTCCCTACGTCACTCCACCTGTCTTCTCCCTACATCACTCCACCTGTCTTCTCCCTACATCACTCCACCTGTCTTCTCCCTACATCACTCCACCTGTCTTCTTCCTACATCACTCCACCTGTGTTCTCCCTACATCACTCCACCTGTCTTCTCCCGACATCACTCCACCTGTCTTCTCCCGACATCACTCCACCTGTCTTCTCCCTATATCACTCCACCTGTCTTCTCCCTACATCACTCCACCTGTCTGCTCCCTATATCACTCCACCTGTCTGCTCCCTACATCACTCCACCTGTCTGCTCCCTACATCACTCCACCTGTCTTCTCCCTACATCACTCCACCTGTCTGCTCCCTACATCACTCCACCTGACATCTCCCTACATCACTCCACCTGTCTTCTCCCTACATCACTCCACCTGTCTTGTCCCTACATCACTCCACCTGTCTTCTCCCTACATCACTCCACCTGTCTTCTCCCTACATCACTCCACCTGTCTTCTCCCTACACCACTCCACCTGTCTTCTCCCTACATCACTCCACCTGTCTGCTGCCTACATCACTCCACCTGTCTGCTCCCTACATCACTCCACCTGTCTTCTCCCTACATCACTCCACCTGTCTTCTCCCTATATCACTTCACCTGTCTTCTCCCTACATCACTCCACCTGTCTTCTCCCTACATCACTCCACCTGTCTGCTCCCTATATCACTCCACCTGTCTGCTCCCTACATCACTCCACCTGTCTTCTCCCTATATCACTCCACCTGTCTTCTCCCTACATCACTCCACCTGTCTGCTCCCTACATCACTCCACCTGACATCTCCCTACATCACTCCACCTGTCTTCTCCCTACATCACTCCACCTGTCTTCTCCCTACATCACTCCACCTGTCTTCTCCCGACATCACTCCACCTGTCTTCTCCCTATATCACTCCACCTGTCTTCTCCCTACATCACTCCACCTGACATCTCCCTACATCACTCCACCTGTCGTCTCCCTACATCACTCCACCTGTCTTCTCCCTACACCACTCCACCTGTCTTCTTCCTACATCACTCCACCTGTCTGCTGCCTACATCACTCCACCTGTCTGCTCCCTACATCACTCCACCTGTCTTCTCCCTACATCACTCCACCTGTCTTCTCCCTATATCACTTCACCTGTCTTCTCCCTACATCACTCCACCTGTCTTCTCCCTACATCACTCCACCTGTCTGCTCCCTATATCACTCCACCTGTCTGCTCCCTACATCACTCCACCTGTCTTCTCCCTTTATCACTCCACCTGTCTTCTCCCTACATCACTCCACCTGTCTGCTCCCTACATCACTCCACCTGACATCTCCCTACATCACTCCACCTGTCTTCTCCCTACATCACTCCACCTGTCTTCTCTCTACATCACTCCACCTGTCTTCTCCCGACATCACTCCACCTGTCTTCTCCCTATATCACTCCACCTGTCTTCTCCCTACATCACTCCACCTGACATCTCCCTACATCACTCCACCTGTCTTCTCCCTACATCACTCCACCTGTCTTCTCCCTACATCACTCCACCAGTCTTCTCCCTACATCACTCCACCTGTCGTCTCCCTACATCACTCCACCTGTCTTCTCCCTACATCACTCCACCTGTCTTCTCCCTACACCACTCCACCTGTCTTCTCCCTACATCACTCCACCTGTCTGCTGCCTACATCACTCCACCTGTCTGCTCCCTACATCACTCCACCTGTCTTCTCCCTACATCACTCCACCTGTCTTCTCCCTATATCACTTCACCTGTCTTCTCCCTACATCACTCCACCTGTCTTCTCCCTTCATCACTCCACCTGTCTGCTCCCTATATCACTCCACCTGTCTGCTCCCTACATCACTCCACCTGTCTTCTCCCTACATCACTCCACCTGTCTTCTCCCTACATCACTCCACCTGTCTTCTCCCTACATCACTCCACCTGTCTGCTCCCTACATCACTCCACCTGACATCTCCCTACATCACTCCACCTGTCTTCTCCCTACATCACTCCACCTGTCTTCTCCCTACATCACTCCACCTGTCTGCTCCCTACATCACTCCACCTGTTTTCTCCCTACATCACTCCACCTGTCTTCTCCCTACATCACTCCACCTGTCTTCTCCCTACATCACTCCACCTGTCTTCTCCCTACATCACTCCACCTGTCTTCTTCCTACATCACTAAACCTGTCTTCTTCCTACATCACTCCACCTGCTTCTCCCTACATCACTCCACCTGTCTTCTCCCTACATCACTCCACCTGTCTTCTCCCTACATCACTCCACCTGTCTTCTTCCTACATCACTAAACCTGTCTTCTTCCTACATCACTCCACCTGTCTTCTCCCTACATCACTGTACCTGTCTTCTTCCTACATCACTCCACCTGTCTGCTCCCTATATCACTCCACCTGTCTTCTCCCTACATCACTCCACCTGTCTGCTCCCTACATCACTCCACCTGTCTTCTCCCTATATCACTCCACCTGTCTTCTCTCTACATCACTCCACCTGTCTTCTCCCTACATCACTCCATCTGTCTTCTTCCTACATCACTCCACCTGTCTTCTCCCTACATCACTCCACCTGTCTTCTTCCTACATCACTCCACCTGTCTTCTCCCTACATCACTCCGCCTGTCCTCTCCCTACATCACTCCACCTGTCTTCTCCCTACATCACTCCACCTGGCTTCTCCCTACATCACTACACCTGTCCTCTCCCTACATCACTCCACCTGTCCTCTCCCTACATCACTCCACCTGTCTTCTCCCTACATCACTCCACCTGTCTGCTCCCTACATCACTCCACCTGTCTTCTCCCTACATCACTCCACCTGTCTTCTCCCTACATCACTCCACCTGTCTTCTTCCTACATCACTCCACCTGTCTTCTCCCTACATCACTCCACCTGTCTTCTCCCTACATCCCTCCACCTGTCTTCTCCCTACATCACTCCACCTGTCTTCTCCCTACATCACTCCACCTGTCTGCTCCCTACATCACTCCACCTGTCTGCTCCCTACATCACTCCACCTGTCTTCTCCCTATATCACTCCACCTGTCTTCTCCCTACATCACTCCACCTGTCTGCTCCCTACATCACTCCACCTGTCTTCTCCCTACATCACTCCACCTGTTTTCTCCCTACATCACTCCACCTGTCTTCTCCCTACATCACTCCACCTGTCTTCTCCCTACATCACTCCACCTGTCTTCTCCCTACATCACTCCACCTGTCTTCTTCCTACATCACTAAACCTGTCTTCTTCCTACATCACTCCACCTGTCTTCTCCCTACATCACTCCACCTGTCTTCTCCCTACATCACTCCACCTGTCTTCTCCCTATATCACTTCACCTGTCTTCTCCCTACATCACTCCACCTGTCTTCTCCCTACATCACTCCACCTGTCTGCTCCCTTTATCACTCCACCTGTCTGCTCCCTACATCACTCCACCTGTCTTCTCCCTACATCACTCCACCTGTCTTCTCCCTACATCACTCCACCTGTCTTCTCCCTACATCACTCCACCTGTCTGCTCCCTACATCACTCCACCTGACATCTCCCTACATCACTCCACCTGTCTTCTCCCTACATCACTCCACCTGTCTTCTCCCTACATCACTCCACCTGTCTGCTCCCTACATCACTCCACCTGTTTTCTCCCTACATCACTCCACCTGTCTTCTCCCTACATCACTCCACCTGTCTTCTCCCTACATCACTCCACCTGTCTTCTCCCTACATCACTCCACCTGTCTTCTTCCTACATCACTCCACCTGTCTGCTCCCTATATCACTCCACCTGTCTTTTCCCTACATCACTCCACCTGTCTGCTCCCTACATCACTCCACCTGTCTTCTCCCTATATCACTCCACCTGTCTTCTCTCTACATCACTCCACCTGTCATCTGCCTACATCACTCCACCTGTCTTCTTCCTACATCACTCCACCTGTCTTCTCCCTACGTCACTCCACCTGTCTTCTCCCTACATCACTCCGCCTGTCCTCTCCCTACATCACTCCACCTGTCTTCTCCCTACATCACTCCACCTGGCTTCTCCCTACATCACTACACCTGTCCTCTCCCTACATCACTCCACCTGTCTTCTCCCTACATCACTCCACCTGTCTTCTCCCTACATCACTCCACCTGTCTGCTCCCTACATCACTCCACCTGTCTTCTCCCTACATCACTCCACCTGTCTTCTTCCTACATCACTCCACCTGTCTTCTCCCTACATCACTCCACCTGTCTTCTCCCTACATCCCTCCACCTGTCTTCTCCCTACATCACTCCACCTGTCTTCTCCCTATATCACTCCACCTGTCTGCTCCCTACGTCACTCCACCTGTCTTCTCCCTACATCACTCCACCTGTCTTCTCCCTACATCACTCCACCTGTCTTCTCCCTACATCACTCCACCTGTCTTCTCCCTACATCACTCCACCTGTGTTCTCCCTACATCACTCCACCTGTCTTCTCCCTACATCACTCCACCTGTCTTCTCCCGACATCACTCCACCTGTCTTCTCCCTATATCACTCCACCTGTCTTCTCCCTACATCACTCCACCTGTCTGCTCCCTATATCACTCCACCTGTCTGCTCCCTACATCACTCCACCTGTCTGCTCCCTACATCACTCCACCTGTCTTCTCCCTACATCACTCCACCTGTCTGCTCCCTACATCACTCCACCTGACATCTCCCTACATCACTCCACCTGTCTTCTCCCTACATCACTCCACCTGTCTTGTCCCTACATCACTCCACCTGTCTTCTCCCTACATCACTCCACCTGTCTTCTCCCTACATCACTCCACCTGTCTTCTCCCTACACCACTCCACCTGTCTTCTCCCTACATCACTCCACCTGTCTGCTGCCTACATCACTCCACCTGTCTGCTCCCTACATCACTCCACCTGTCTTCTCCCTACATCACTCCACCTGTCTTCTCCCTATATCACTTCACCTGTCTTCTCCCTACATCACTCCACCTGTCTTCTCCCTACATCACTCCACCTGTCTGCTCCCTATATCACTCCACCTGTCTGCTCCCTACATCACTCCACCTGTCTTCTCCCTATATCACTCCACCTGTCTTCTCCCTACATCACTCCACCTGTCTGCTCCCTACATCACTCCACCTGTCTGCTCCCTACATCACTCCACCTGTCTTCTCTCTACATCACTCCACCTGTCTTCTCCCTACATCACTCCACCTGTCTTCTCCCGACATCACTCCACCTGTCATCTCCCTATATCACTCCACCTGTCTTCTCCCTACATCACTCCACCTGACATCTCCCTACATCACTCCACCTGTCGTCTCCCTACATCACTCCACCTGTCTTCTCCCTACACCACTCCACCTGTCTTCTTCCTACATCACTCCACCTGTCTGCTGCCTACATCACTCCACCTGTCTGCTCCCTACATCACTCCACCTGTCTTCTCCCTACATCACTCCACCTGTCTTCTCCCTATATCACTTCACCTGTCTTCTCCCTACATCACTCCACCTGTCTTCTCCCTACATCACTCCACCTGTCTGCTCCCTATATCACTCCACCTGTCTGCTCCCTACATCACTCCACCTGTCTTCTCCCTTTATCACTCCACCTGTCTTCTCCCTACATCACTCCACCTGTCTGCTCCCTACATCACTCCACCTGACATCTCCCTACATCACTCCACCTGTCTTCTCCCTACATCACTCCACCTGTCTTCTCCCTACATCACTCCACCTGTCTTCTCCCGACATCACTCCACCTGTCTTCTCCCTATATCACTCCACCTGTCTTCTCCCTACATCACTCCACCTGACATCTCCCTACATCACTCCACCTGTCTTCTCCCTACATCACTCCACCTGTCTTCTCCCTACATCACTCCACCTGTCTTCTCCCTACATCACTCCACCTGTCGTCTCCCTACATCACTCCACCTGTCTTCTCCCTACATCACTCCACCTGTCTTCTCCCTACACCACTCCACCTGTCTTCTCCCTACATCACTCCACCTGTCTGCTGCCTACATCACTCCACCTGTCTGCTCCCTACATCACTCCACCTGTCTTCTCCCTACATCACTCCACCTGTCTTCTCCCTATATCACTTCACCTGTCTTCTCCCTACATCACTCCACCTGTCTTCTCCCTACATCACTCCACCTGTCTGCTCCCTATATCACTCCACCTGTCTGCTCCCTACATCACTCCACCTGTCTTCTCCCTACATCACTCCACCTGTCTTCTCCCTACATCACTCCACCTGTCTTCTCCCTACATCACTCCACCTGTCTGCTCCCTACATCACTCCACCTGACATCTCCCTACATCACTCCACCTGTCTTCTCCCTACATCACTCCACCTGTCTTCTCCCTACATCACTCCACCTGTCTGCTCCCTACATCACTCCACCTGTTTTCTCCCTACATCACTCCACCTGTCTTCTCCCTACATCACTCCACCTGTCTTCTCCCTACATCACTCCACCTGTCTTCTCCCTACATCACTCCACCTGTCTTCTTCCTACATCACTAAACCTGTCTTCTTCCTACATCACTCCACCTGCTTCTCCCTACATCACTCCACCTGTCTTCTCCCTACATCACTCCACCTGTCTTCTCCCTACATCACTCCACCTGTCTTCTTCCTACATCACTAAACCTGTCTTCTTCCTACATCACTCCACCTGTCTTCTCCCTACATCACTGTACCTGTCTTCTTCCTACATCACTCCACCTGTCTACTCCCTATATCACTCCACCTGTCTTCTCCCTACATCACTCCACCTGTCTGCTCCCTACATCACTCCACCTGTCTTCTCCCTATATCACTCCACCTGTCTTCTCTCTACATCACTCCACCTGTCTTCTCCCTACATCACTCCATCTGTCTTCTTCCTACATCACTCCACCTGTCTTCTCCCTACATCACTCCACCTGTCTTCTTCCTACATCACTCCACCTGTCTTCTCCCTACATCACTCCGCCTGTCCTCTCCCTACATCACTCCACCTGTCTTCTCCCTACATCACTCCACCTGGCTTCTCCCTACATCACTACACCTGTCCTCTCCCTACATCACTCCACCTGTCCTCTCCCTACATCACTCCACCTGTCTTCTCCCTACATCACTCCACCTGTCTGCTCCCTACATCACTCCACCTGTCTTCTCCCTACATCACTCCACCTGTCTTCTCCCTACATCACTCCACCTGTCTTCTTCCTACATCACTCCACCTGTCTTCTCCCTACATCACTCCACCTGTCTTCTCCCTACATCCCTCCACCTGTCTTCTCCCTACATCACTCCACCTGTCTTCTCCCTATATCACTCCACCTGTCTGCTCCCTACATCACTCCACCTGTCTGCTCCCTACATCACTCCACCTGTCTTCTCCCTATATCACTCCACCTGTCTTCTCCCTACATCACTCCACCTGTCTGCTCCCTACATCACTCCACCTGTCTTCTCCCTACATCACTCCACCTGTCTTCTCCCTACATCACTCCACCTGTCTTCTCCCTATATCACTCCACCTGTCTTCTCTCTACATCACTCCACCTGTCTTCTCCCTACATCACTCCACCTGTCTTCTCCCTATATCACTCCACCTGTCTTCTCCCTACATCCCTCCACCTGTCTTCTCCCTATATCACTCCACCTGTCTTCTACCTACGTCACTCCACCTGTCTTCTCCCTACATCACTCCGCCTGTCCTCTCCCTACATCACTCCACCTGTCTTCTCCCTACATCACTCCACCTGTCTTCTCCCTACGTCACTCCACCTGTCTTCTCCCTACATCACTCCACCTGTCTTCTCCCTACATCACTCCACCTGTCTTCTCCCTACATCACTCCACCTGTGTTCTCCCTACATCACTCCACCTGTGTTCTCCCTACATCACTCCACCTGTCTTCTCCCTACATCACTCCACCTGTCTTCTCCCGACATCACTCCACCTGTCTGCTCCCTATATCACTCCACCTGTCTTCTCCCTATATCACTCCACCAGACATCTCCCTACATCACTCCACCTGTCTTCTCCCTACATCACTCCACCTGTCTTCTCCCTACATCACTCCACCTGTCTACTCCCTACATCACTCCACCTGTCTTCTCCCTACATCACTCCACCTGTCTTCTCCCTACATCCCTCCACCTGTCTTCTCCCTACATCACTGTGTGGGGGAGGACAGTAGCTGGAGCTCTGTGTTGGGGAGGACAGTAGCTGGAGCTCTGTGTGGGGGAGGACAGTAGCTGGAGCTCTGTGTTGGGGAGAACAGTAGCTGGAGCTCTGTGTGGGGGAGGACAGTAGCTGGATCTCTGTGGGGGGATGACAGTAGCTGGATCTCTGTGTGGGGAGGACAGTAGCTGGAGATCTGTGTCGGGAGGACAGTAGCTGGAGCTCTGTGTCCTGTCTATTGGGGTTAGGAGATAAATGTGTATTATTAATTACACCCACAGTGGAGGACAGTAGCTGGAGATCTGTTTCCTGTCTATTGGGGTTAGGAGATAAATGTGTATTATTAATTACACCCACAGTGGAGGACAGTAGCTGGAGATCTGTGTCCTGTCTATTGGGGTTAGGAGATAAATGTGTATTATTAATTACACCCACAGTGGAGGACAGTAGCTGGAGATCTGTGTCCTGTCTATTGGGGTTAGGAGATAAATGTGTATTATTAATTACACCCACAGTGGAGGACAGTAGCTGGAGATCTGTGTCCTGTCTATTGGGGTTAGGAGATAAATGTGTATTATTAATTACACCCACAGTGGAGAACAGTAGCTGGAGATCTGTGTCCTGTCTATTGGGGTTAGGAGATAAATGTGTATTATTAATTACACCCACAGTGGAGAACAGTAGCTGGAGATCTGTGTCCTGTCTATTGGGGTTAGGAGATAAATGTGTGTTATTAATTACACCCACAGTGGAGAACAGTAGATGGAGATCTGTGTCCTGTCTATTGGGGTTAGGAGATAAATGTGTATTATTAATTACACCCACAGTGGAGGACAGTAGCTGGAGATCTGTGTCCTGTCTATTGGGGTTAGGAGATAAATGTGTATTATTAATTACACCCACAGTGGAGAACAGTAGCTGGAGATCTGTGTCCTGTCTATTGGGGTTAGGAGATAAATGTGTATTATTAATTACACCCACAGTGGAGGACAGTAGCTGGAGATCTGTGTCCTGTCTATTGGGGTTAGGAGATAAATGTGTATTATTAATTACACCCACAGTGGAGGACAGTAGCTGGAGATCTGTGTCCTGTCTATTGGGGTTAGGAGATAAATGTGTATTATTAATTACACCCACAGTGGAGGACAGTAGCTGGAGATCTGTGTCCTGTCTATTGGGGTTAGGAGATAAATGTGTATTATTAATTACACCCACAGTGGAGAACAGTAGCTGGAGATCTGTGTCCTGTCTATTGGGGTTAGGAGATAAATGTGTATTATTAATTACACCCACAGTGGAGGACAGTAGCTGGAGATCTGTGTCCTGTCTATTGGGGTTAGGAGATAAATGTGTATTATTAATTACACCCACAGTGGAGAACAGTAGCTGGAGATCTGTGTCCTGTCTATTGGGGTTAGGAGATAAATGTGTATTATTAATTACACCCACAGTGGAGGACAGTAGCTGGAGATCTGTGTCCTGTCTATTGGGGTTAGGAGATAAATGTGTATTATTAATTACACCCACAGTGGAGGACAGTAGCTGGAGATCTGTGTCCTGTCTATTGGGGTTAGGAGATAAATGTGTATTATTAATTACACCCACAGTGGAGAACAGTAGATGGAGATCTGTGTCCTGTCTATTGGGGTTAGGAGATAAATGTGTATTATTAATTACACCCACAGTGGAGAACAGTAGATGGAGATCTGTGTCCTGTCTATTGGGGTTAGGAGATAAATGTGTATTATTAATTACACCCACAGTGGAGGACAGTAGCTGGAGATCTGTGTCCTGTCTATTGGGGTTAGGAGATAAATGTGTATTATTAATTACACCCACAGTGGAGGACAGTAGCTGGAGATCTGTGTCCTGTCTATTGGGGTTAGGAGATAAATGTGTATTATTAATTACACCCACAGTGTTATTACCGTACAGTTGTTTTCGTACTGCTACTACAAACATTTTCTGAAACATTTCTGGTTCAGTTTTAGTTTGTTTTTCTTAACTAATTTCTACGACTCTGTGAACCAGAAGAAGCGTCCCATTTGTAGTCTCAGTGTTTGTGTTCCTTCATGTCGAGCGTTTTCTTGTTTTTCAGGGTTTTGTTTTGTTTTTGAGAGAGAAATTAGGCATTTGCCCCCTCCGGATGTGCTCCAGTTTGATGTTTCTTTCCTGTGTGTGTGTGTGTGTGTGTGTGTGTGTGTGTGTGTGTGTGTGTGTGTGTGTGTGTGTGTGTGTGTGTGTGTGTGTGTGTGTGTGTGTGTGTGTGTGTGTGTGTGTGTGTGTGTGTGTGTGTGTGTGTGTGTGTGTGTGTGTGTGTGTGTGTGTGTGTGTGTGTGAATGAATATGAAGCAACTCATTAAGCGATCATAAAAAAAGTGTGATGTACAGCTGTACAACAAAACAACAACTAAACCTGCAGTCAGCTAATCATACCAGAGTATTAGGTCACACGCACACACACACACATTTACGTATACACATTTACATATACACACATTTTTTGCAGATATCACAACTTTTTATTTTTCTCCCACTTTGCCTCCTTTCCGCTCAGTCTTTAAGAAACTCTGTAAAACCTATCAGCCATTCTTCCCCTCAGAGGGTGACATGGTAGGAGAGTACTTCTGAAAGCAGGTGTCTCCCCTCAGAGGGTGACATGGTAGGAGAGTACTTCTGAAAGCAGGTGTCTTCCCCTCAGAGGGTGACATGGTAGGAGAGTACTTCTGAAAGCAGGTGTCTTCCCCTCAGAGGGTGACCTGGTAGGAGAGTACTTCTGAAAGCAGGTGTCTTCCCCTCAGAGGGTGACATGGTAGGAGAGTACTTCTGAAAGCAGGTGTCTTCCCCTCAGAGGGTGACATGGTAGGAGAGTACTTCTGAAAGCAGGTGTCTTCCCCTCAGAGGGTGACCTGGTAGGAGAGTACTTCTGAAAGCAGGTGTCTTCCCCTCAGAGGGTGACCTGGTAGGAGAGTACTTCTGAAAGCAGGTGTCTTCCCCTCAGAGGGTGACCTGGTAGGAGAGTACTTCTGAAAGCAGGTGTCTTCCCCTCAGAGGGTGACCTGGTAGGAGAGTACTTCTGAAAGCAGGTGTCTTCCCCTCAGAGGGTGACCTGGTAGGAGAGTACTTCTGAAAGCAGGTGTCTTCCCCTCAGAGGGTGACATGGTAGGAGAGTAATTCTGAAAGCAGGTGTCTTCCCCTCAGAGGGTGACATGGTAGGAGAGTACTTCTGAAAGCAGGTGTCTTCCCCTCAGAGGGTGACATGGTAGGAGAGTACTTCTGAAAGCAGGTGTCTTCCTCTCAGAGGGTGACATGGTAGGAGAGTACTTCTGAAAGCAGGTGTCTCCTCTCAGAGGGTGACATGGTAGGAGAGTACTTCTGAAAGCAGGTGTCTTCCCCTTTAGAGGGTGACATCGTAGGAGAGTACTTCTGAAAGCAGGTGTCTTCCCCTTTAGAGGGTGACATCGTAGGAGAGTACTTCTGAAAGCAGGTGTCTTCCCCTTTAGAGGGTGACATGGTAGGAGAGTAATTCTGAAAGCAGGTGTCTTCCCCTCAGAGGGTGACATGGTAGGAGAGTACTTCTGAAAGCAGGTGTCTTCCCCTCAGAGGGTGACATGGTAGGAGAGTACTTCTGAAAGCAGGTGTCTTCCCCCTCAGAGGGTGAAATGGTAGGAGAGTAATTCTGAAAGCAGGTGTCTTCCCCCTCAGAGGGTGACATGGTAGGAGAGTACTTCTGAAAGCAGGTGTCTCCCCCTCAGAGGGTGACATGGTAGGAGAGTAATTCTGAAAGCAGGTGTCTTCCCCTCAGAGGGTGACATGGTAGGAGAGTACTTCTGAAAGCAGGTGTTTATTTTCCTCTGTTTGGTCGGATGCTTTTCCACTGAAACAAGCCAGAATCAATATCACTTATTATGCAAGACAAAAACTGCACTGCCACAAACGGTGACTCTGTGGAAGTACCAACAGAACCCATGGAAGAACCATGCAAATGAATAGAATAGATTAGATTAGAATAAAATAGAATAGAATAGATCAGAATAAAATAGAATAGAAAAAATAGAACAGACTAAAATAGAACAGAATAAAATACATTAGAATAGAATAAAATAGAATATAATAAAAATAGAATAGAATAAAATAGAACAGAATATAATATATTATAATTTAATAAACTATAATTGACTAAAATAGAATTGAATAGAATAAAATAGATTAGATTAAAATAGAATAGAATAAAATAGAAAATAAGAAATGTATTTAGAATCAAATATATTAGAAAAACATATTAGAATAAAATAGAATAGATTAGAATAAAATAGAATATAATAAAATAGAATAGATTAGAATAAAATAGAATAGAATAGAATAAAATAGATTAGAATAAAATAGATTAGACTAACATAGAATAGAATAGAATAAAATAGATTAGACTAACATAGAATAGAATAGAATAAAATAGATTAGAATAAAATAGAATAGATTTGAATGAAATATAATGAAATGAAAGGAATTATTGAGGCCCTTATTATTCTAATGTGTTTTTGTACTAGGCCAGAGAAAAAGCCTGCAAACCCAGTGTAGTATATATTTGGGTCCAGTATTGAAGAACAGGGCTGTAAGGTGTGACAGGGGGCCAGTATTGAAGAACAGGGCTGTAAGGTGTGACAGGGGGAGATGGTTAGAGAGCATCTCTCCCCCACTAGGAGCCCTCGGGGACAGCATCAGCCTGAGACACTGTGTTTAGGGCCACAGAAAGGCCACTTCTAATGACATCAGTGTCATGGCGGTACCTCCGTAGTCTGTGCTGATTCAGAGGGGTTGGGTTAAATGTGGAAGACCCATTTCAGTTGAATGCATTCAGTTGTACAACTGACCAGGTATCCCCCATTTTTGTTTCCTTATCTCTGCAAGCCCCCCTCCATAGTGTGTGTGTTATCTCGGCTCACACTCCTCACCCCCGACCCTGGAACACTAGTTCACGCTGGGCTAAGCCCCGCTACTGCTTATCTCTCCGAGCATGGGACAATCTACCAGCTTTTCTGTACACACACACATACAAGCCATGGATTGTGGCACATTCTTCTTCAAACAGAGAGAGATACACAAACATGCTCACTGAAATAGACACACAGAAAATGCTTTCCTCTGCATGGCAATGCTTTCCATAATACACAGAGGCACACACTTATTAAAACAAGGAATAAGGAAATAGAAAATGGATGAAGTAGAAAATGGAGGAAATAGAAAATAGATGGTGAAAGATTGTGTTAGAAAAGCATGC
Organism: Salvelinus fontinalis; assembly: GCF_029448725.1. Lineage (NCBI taxonomy): Eukaryota > Metazoa > Chordata > Actinopteri > Salmoniformes > Salmonidae > Salvelinus > Salvelinus fontinalis. The sequence continues at coordinate 7,327,697 of NC_074697.1, forward strand.
CTGTGTTTTTTAGCATTGCTCTGATAAAACCCTCCACTGTCAGAAAATAACAAATGAACCTGGGAGTTCTCGCTGCTATCCCAATAATTACACTGGATGAATTATATTTGTATTCTGTTGCCGGGAAACCAAAGGAAAATAATAACTTGTGTCATTGGTTTGACATCCGCCCTGCAACCATGATAATTCTCCCTGGTTCTCAGGAGCATGTAGAATGAGGTAGCACCAAACACTGCTTCAGATTAGAACAAATTTTTCGTTCAGTTTATCACAGTAAACACACACACACACACACACACAGACAAAGGTCTCCAGGCATGTGTGAAACATCCAGCCAGGTCACCCGTTATACAAGTCAGTAATTGTTGACATCCGTCCATGTTTAAAGATGTCGGGAGGTGATGACGAAATCGGCCACTAGGGGCAACGGTGAGCGATGTTACCTTGATGTAGGTTTCGGTTTTGCGTTGTGGACGGGGATTCCAAAGGTTCCACGTTTGAATCAAGCGATAGAAAGTTAGTTTTGATATTTTAGTTTTAAGCCTGTCCCAAACCTTAACACTACCCTTCACCATACAGAGTTAAAGCCTGAACTTCACCCTAACCTTAAAAATTTGGATTTATGCCTCAGCTTAACCTTAAACACGTTGAAATTTGACGTTTGGAACAATTTCCAAATTTGACGTTTGAGAAACGAATTTGACGTGAGACTGTGAGAGCTGCTTGGACACATCACCATGCAGACACAGACATACTCAAACAGGCACTCACAGGTGGCGTGACAACATCATCAGTGTTTCTCATCTCTTCCCTTCAGTCAGCCCTGAAAAGACTTCCCATTCTAATTACTTATCTCAACTTTGACCTTTCACTTTAGTTCCATTGATTCATTAAGAGACATTTCTTCTGCATTTAAATGTATATTAGTCCCCCAACAAAAAGACAGGTTTCACAGTGTGATTTGGGGTGTGTTTGTGGGAGGGTGGGTTTGTTTCAAGTCAAATCTAATAAAATGTTATTTGTCACATGCTTCGTAAAACAACATGTGTAGACTAACAGTGAAATGCTTACTTACGGATCCTTTTTTAACATGGTATTTAAATTAAATATAGATAGTTACTTGAGGAACAAATACACAGTGAATAACAAATAACAATAAGGAGTAAAAATAACCTGGCTTATATACAGGGAGTACCAGGTAATTACATGGCTATATACAGGAAGTACCAAGTAATGACCTGGCTATATACAGGGAGAACCAGGTAATAACCTGGCTATATACAGGGAGAACCAGGTAATAACCTGGCTATATACAGGGAGTACCCGGTAATAACCTGGCTATATACAGGGAGAACCAGGTAATAACCTGGCTATATACAGGGAGTACCAGGTAATTACATGGCTATATACAGGGAGAACCAGGTAATAACATGGCTATATACAGGGAGTACCAGGTAATGACCTGGCTATATACAGGGAGAACCAGGTAATAACCTGGCTATATACAGGGAGTACCAGGTAATAACCTGGCTATATACAGGGAGTACCATGTAATAACATGGCTATATACAGGGAGTACCAGGTAATAACATGGCTATATACAGGGAGTACCAGGTAATAACATGGCTATATACAGGGAGTACCAGGTAATAACATGGCTATATACAGGGAGTAGCAGGTAATAACATGGCTATATACAGGGAGAACCAGGTAATAACCTGGCTATATACAGGGAGTACCAGGTAATTACATGGCTATATACAGGGAGAACCAGGTAATAACATGGCTATATACAGGGAGTACCAGGTAATGACCTGGCTATATACAGGGAGAACCAGGTAATAACCTGGCTATATACAGGGAGTACCAGGTAATAACCTGGCTATATACAGGGAGTACCATGTAATAACATGGCTATATACAGGGAGTACCAGGTAATAACATGGCTATATACAGGGAGTACCAGGTAATAACATGGCTATATACAGGGAGTACCAGGTAATAACATGGCTATATACAGGGAGTAGCAGGTAATAACATGGCTATATACAGGGAGTACCAGATAATAACCTGGCTATATACAGGGAGTACCAGGTAACAACCTGGCTATATACAGGGAGAACCAGGTAATAACATGGCTATATACAGGGCGTACCCGGTAATAACATGGCTATATACAGGGAGAACCAGGTAATAACATGGCTATATACAGGGAGTACCAGGTAATAACCTGGCTATATACAGGGAGTACCAGGTAATGACCTGGCTATATACAGAGAGTACCAGGTAATAACATGGCTATATACAGGGAGTACCAGGTAATAACATGGCTATATACAGGGAGTACCAGGTAATAACATGGCTATATACAGGGAGTACCAGGTAATAACATGGCTATATACAGGGAGTACCAGGTAATAACCTGGCTATATACAGGGAGTACCAGGTAATGACCTGGCTATATACAGAGAGTACCAGGTAATAACATGGCTATATACAGGGAGTACCAGGTAATAACATGGCTATATACAGGGAGTACCAGGTAATAACATGGCTATATACAGGGAGTACCAGGTAATAACATGGCTATATACAGGGAGTACCAGGTAATAACATGGCTATATACAGGGAGTACCAGGTAATAACATGGCTATATACAGGGAGTACCAGGTAATAACATGGCTATATACAGGGAGTACCAGGTAATAACATGGCTATATACAGGGAGTACCAGGTAATAACATGGCTATATACAGGGAGTACCAGTACCGAGTCGATGTGGGGGGGTACCAGGTAATTGCGGTAGCTATGTACATATAAGTAGGGACAAAGTGACTAGGCAAAAGGACAGATTATACATATACACTACCGTTCAAAAGTTTGGGGTCACTTAGAAATGTCTTCTTTTTTTAAAGAAAATAACATGTTTTGTCCATTAAAATAACATCAAACTGATCAGAAATACAGTGTAGACATTGTTAATGTTGTTAATGACTATTGTAACTGGAAACGGCAGATTTTTAATGGAATATCTTCATAGGCGTACAGAGGCCCATTATCAGCAACCATCACCCCTGTGTTCCAATGGCACGTTGTGTTAGCTAATCCAAGTTTATAATTGTAAAAGGCTAATTGATTATTAGAAAACCCTTTTGCAATGATGTTAGCACAGCTGAAAACTGCTGTGCGGATTAAAGAAGCAATAAAACTGACCTTAGACTAGTTGAGTATCTGGAGCATCAGCATTTGTGCGTTCGATTACAGGCTCAAAATGACCATAAACAAATAACCTTCTTCTGAAACTCGTCAGTCTATTCTTGTTCTGAGAAATGAAGGCTATTCCATGCAAGAAATTGCCAAGAAACTGAAGATCTTGTACAACGCTGTGTACTACTCCCTTCACAGAACAGTGCAAACTGGCTCTAACCAGAAAATAAAAAGGAGTTGCAGGCCCCGGGGCATAACTGAGCAAGAGGACAAGTACATTAGAGTGTCTAGTTTGAGAAACAGACGCCTCACAAGTACTCAACTGGGAGCTTCATTAAATAGTACCCGCAAAACACCAGTCTCAACTTCAACATTGAAGAGGCGACTCCGTGATGCAGGACTGGATTGTTAATGTATTTGCTATCGCATTCTGAACGCCTGTAATCTGTAGATGTTGTTCACTTCCTGACAAAATGCATTGTCTGGTCTCAACAGTAACCAGACACACTGTTTGCTTCCTGACAAAATGCATCGTCTGGTCTCAACAATAACCAGACACACTGTTTACTTCCTGACAAAATGCATCGTCTGGTCTCAACAGTAACCAGACACACTGTTTGCTTCCTGACAGAGTGCATCGTCTGGTCTCAACAGTTACCAGACACACTGTTTACTTCCTGACAGAGTGCATCATCTGGTCTTAACAGTTACCAGACACATTATGACATTTTCACATCCTAACAGCATTCACTGATTACACACAACATGACGGAAGACCAAATTATCCCCAAAATATTCTAAAGTCTGTGTTCCCCCTGAACAGGATTCCTGTGTCTGGTGATATCGCTAATACCTTTCAAAAATAATTAAATACGAAACAGGAACATCTTTATCGACAACAACAAAACCGAGTGTCTGCCAGCCTCACAGTACCAAACACTGATCCTGCTCTGACAACTTCCTGCTGGGTCCCCCCCCATCTCCCAGCCCTGTTACTAAGGCAACGTCAGGTGAAGCTAGGTAATAGCCGTTCAACATATACATTTTTCAAGGTGTGATTTAGACCAGAGAGAGGGAGAGTCCAGTCTTTGATGGTGAGCGTACCTGTCTGATGTTAAAGTTTTGATCTGGATCAAACATTTCTAAAGTGACATGAAAAGGCAGCATTGATGTGGTTGATGTGGATCCAGCAGTTTGTAACCACACACTAGCATAATTCATCCTCCTCCTAATGCTTCATTAGCTACAGCTTAGTAGCTATAGTGCTCCCCAAAGTATAGTTAGCAGTCTGATCTCCCTGTGAAGCGCTCTGTGGCAAAATGGCATTGTTAAAAGGCCCACTGCCTCAGAGCAAGTCAAGTTTGATATGCGTGAGTATGGCACTTTTAGTCCGGAGCAACATTTATCTCCAAAAACATTACCCCCTTCTCGCCCCCACCTCCGCTCAGCACCCCTTCACATTCTGTCAGAACCCAGGTGAATCTATTGCTCACCCAGCCGTCACCGAGGACAGAGACCATTGTTTTAAATGAAATGTAGTCTAGTAGTGGGATGGTTCAGGGAGTCATGGAAACAGCAGGCCAACAGTAGACCACTCACAGAACAATGACAGCATAGCTTTTACTGCATCCCACAGGTAAGTGAAATCCCTCAATTAAACAGTAATACATAGCTAATGCATCATCTGTAA